>NC_083621.1:4643305-4831788 GCF_963584025.1 Labrus mixtus | reverse complement strand
TAGCCAGGCAGCACATTTAGTACACCCGCTCATTTCGGGTTTTTTTTAATGATGAAAGAAAAAGTCTGCAGCATGTTCTTTAGGTTTCTCTTTTACTTCTTTCTCTTCCTTTTTCTCCTTTAAAAAAAATAACATTTTCAACATGCTGTTTTTAAATATTTGAATTTGCATTTCTCTGAGTGAAAAGATTTAAACCCTTAATTTAGACATTACAGGAAACCTAAAACACCCTGCCCTAATTGTGTCTTATTTCCCCACCCAGTTTCTCTCTTTGTATTTAAATGATGATAATTGTACATAACAGTGTTGCTTAATTGGCATCATTAAAAATCTCTGTCTGTTTTCCTAAAATCTAAATGTTTGAAATATTGTTTTATACCTTTGAGAAATGTGCATGCTACCTTTAATTGAGACTAAAATGTTAACACACAGGGATAATAAACATATTTGAGTGTTAAACTGAAGAGAATGGATTATGGGGTTATATTTTTCATTTTCTTTAAACTAATGCAGTTGAGCAGGGACAGTCTTTATTTTCAAGTTGTTTCAAAATCCAGTTTATTGTTTGCTTTAAAGACCACTCAAGCTTAAAGGTTGCATCGTTTCTTAACGTCCACTCTCCATAATAATAGATGTGCATAAAATCTAAACATCATATCTGCCTCCTGAGATGCTTTAACTTTTAAAAAAATGATCTTTCCAAACACCGGACGTGTCTTTCTGCTGCAGTGTCCAGCATCCTCTTGTATTCATCAGCATTCTGCACACGGTGAGAGGAGAGTTTCCTCTGCAGTTGTCGGTGTCCAAACGCTCCTGGGTTCCTCTTGAACGTGCTTGTATGCGCCTGGTCCATTAGTTAGCACCACAGATGGCCTGAAATAGCCGTCTTAATGCGCACGTATTGGTTAGCCAGACCTGCTGCTGCTGCTGCTGCTGGGAGCAACAACAGGCCTGTTAGCTCTCTGCATGTGACCCGTATGAGGTTACACCCAATTTTATTTTGGACCAAAAAAGAAGAGCCAACAACAACAATGTTCAGATAGAGCAAAAGCTATTGAAACGTCCCTGTTAGAATAAACACAACAACGTCACTATGAACTCAGATTTAAAGGCTGCAGAGGTGCTACTGTCCACTGAGAACACTTCACAGAAACATCACAAACATCATGGGGATTTTGTCACTATAAACTCATGATTAAATACCAAAGACGTCTGTCTCAGTCCCAACAGGAATATTAGAGGGGATACAATTACCATTTATGCTACTGTGGAGCATCAGAGCAAACACATAATGTGAAACCTGATGATAATATTATAGGCATATTACTGTGGGAGATTAAAAATAATAATGAGAGAGGAAGCAAACGAAAAACACCGTCACAATAAATCCAGCTGCAGAACACAATAAAAAAAAGGCATTTTTATTCCAGGCACTAAATCTAGCGTTGCTAATTTACACTCAGGTAATGTTTAACTTTCTGTGACCTACAGTTAAAGGCACATTGAAGCGCTTTGTCTTGATTTTACAAGTCATTTGCTCTCGCATGCCTCAATTTGCCACTCGTGTTCAGCACCATCAGGGGACAAGTCGGCTGCTCCCCTGGAAACGACTGCCGAGCGCGTAATCACTTCATGTTCCATTTTCCATCCAAATTGTCATCGTCTGTGCTGCAAATGATTTTTTTTCAGGGTTGCTGAAACTCTGCGAGCAAAAAAAAACAAAAACAAAAAAAACACGTGGCCCCTCTTGGGACACCTATGCAGATGTTATATTCATTTTGGCTTCTGGTGAGCTTTTCCCTGACAAAACAACAACAAATAAACACCCTGTAAGACAGGAGGCAAAACAGCTTGTTTGGGGGAAGGAGTGACACAAAGATACACATTCTATTTTTTTTTTTTTTTTCTGTAGTGGATTTCCATTTTGTCTAAAAAAAACCTGAGAGTGTGGCCAGGGGAGTGGATCCATGGCCAGAAACGATCTCATTACATTTATCGATCTTCTGTTTACCCATGGCTGACAAAATAGACAGGATTCATAGATATTTTATGATGCAGAGGATAAGTTGTTATTAATACCCAGATACAGGCATCTGGGAAAGTGAACCAGCAGAACAATAACACAATGAGGGCTCACACATTCACAAACCAGTTAATGCATGTTCAGAACAATGTTTGTCCATTCATCAAAACATACAGGCTACTACTATTGTTTGGAGTTTGGACATAATGTGCCTGTAGGATAATTCTGCATACGGTTGATGTGAGTGCCAAAAAAAAAAAGATATATTGTTTGGGATTATTGATGAAAGCTGCTTGATGTTCTGCACTAACTGCATATTATCAAATGTAATTAATCTGATGACACAATACGTGATTTTGATGAGTTTGATGTTTTGTATGGAAGGCCTTCTGGTCCAAAATTTCACATTCTTTGAGTAAAATTGGCAAATATTGTCAACATGTATATTGTCAGGGGTTTAATGTAGGAATACTTTGTGTTTGTTTAAAAGGCATTTTTGAGCCAAATTGAAGTTTGCTTTAAGAGCAAACAATGCAAAAAGAATGATACAGTCAGGGTTTAAATGTAAAGAAGCTTCATATTGTTATGGAAGATATAGTGGCAAAAATCAATGCTTTGAAATAATTCTGCTCTGGTGGAAAACACTGCCAGAAAATACTTATTGACTTATTGTTAGGAGTTTAAATGAGGAATCTTTAGGTTTGTGTAGAAGATATTTTGTTCCAATGTTACATTTTATCTTATACGTTTGATCCATTGCCCCCCCAAAAAAGGAGAAAAAGCATGTAACAATGTCTTCTTTGCTAGTTTTTGAATAGCACTTAGATTGTGAGGTTATGATATCATAAAATAAGTTTTATAAAATAATCTTCTGACCTTCACATTAACCCTCGATCTTCTGATTCTGTTTAGTACTCAGTATGTGCTTCATTTATCTTTGTAAGCTATGCGTATTTTTCTAAATGGCAGATGTCTCATTTTGGAGCTAAACCTCTCTTAACTTAAGTCTCTGCTAGATAATAACGTTAAAGCAGACTCTGCTCATCATTCAGGGATCCTTCATGTGATTAGCTTGCTATGCGTCGGCGCCTGCACAGTGCCGGCTGCTGTGCTGCTGTGCTCCAGATGTGGGACCTCAATGTGTCTCCCTTTCCTTTAGGGGAGCAGGCAGAGGAGAGCCGAGCCGGGGAGGCTACAGGGGGGCTGGGGGCCGCCGGGTCCCTCTGCCCTCTCCCCAAGGGAGACATCGGCAGGGTCCCCGTCTGGAGCACTATGGAGACGTTAGCTAAATGCTATTACCCCGAGCTCGCTCACCTGCGAGACGGCAGTGGCCTTCTAGCAGACTATCCTTTCCCAAAGGGGGCTTGCCCAGGTGAGTGACCCCCTCCTCTACCCCCTTAAAACCCCCCTAAACATGTGTTTTACTGCTTATTATGAAGTGCATCCCTCTAAATTGAAAACATTTGTTTGTGAAAATGTAAAGACAAATTGTTTCTCTAGGAGTTTAAACTGTTTCTAATATTTTCTCCTGTAGAGTATTTTATTTCGCTGATTCTGCATATCCCAGTTTTCCTAAAGTCTGTCTCCGACTTTTTGTTGGTTCTTCCTTTCTGCATGAATCAGACGGCTGTTTGGTTCTTAAATCTGGCAGGGGGGGATTATCAGTCGTAATTACATTTGTTTTCTTCAATTGGCAGCTTCTGGGCCTTCTCTCTTCTCCGACTCCCCCCAAACACACACTGGCCTTTTTACAGAGTTAAGACAAAATGGACAATAATTGTATCTAACCGAGTGGACTGGAAAACAAAATGATGTTTGTAACATGAGCTAAACAAACAGAAAAGCTCCTGGGAAATAAGTGTTCGGGTTCAGAAGTGTAGCTCACTCCAGTTTGTAAATGAAACAAAAACCTCAATTACTTATAAAACTCTTATCTAAATGCTAATACTGCCTAACATTCATCAAAACAAAGTCAAATACATCCATTTTTCTTTTCATTTCCAGCAGCCCTCTCGCCCTTCTCCGTGACCCGTCGCATCGGACACCCGTACCAGAACCGGACGCCGCCCAAGAGGAAAAAGCCCCGCACCTCCTTCAGCCGGGTGCAGATCTGCGAGCTGGAGAAGCGCTTCCACCGGCAGAAGTACCTGGCGTCGGCAGAGCGCGCCACCTTGGCAAAAGCCCTGAAGATGACGGACGCGCAAGTCAAGACCTGGTTCCAGAACAGACGGACAAAATGGCGGTAAGAATGCAGACGGGGCGCTCTCCCTTTCTCGCTTGAAAAAAGTGTTATCGTTGGCAGTTTAATGCAGTGTGAAAGGATCATAATTCTCAGTTTTAGTGCCATATTTTGCTCCCAAGAGCAAAAAAACAAAGAGGCTGTGGTGCTTTTTCCTCTTTATTAGAACAAGATTTTTCACTCAGAAAATTCCCCTCCTACCGCCGTAAATCCACAGAGCTGAATGTTTTGGTCCCGGTCTCCAAGTGGGTTTACTTAAAAGACGAGTAAAACGGCCTCTGAAGCAGTTTGAGACGTCGTAACAACACAACACCTATTCTGCTTAGCTTAGCCAGTCGAGGCCACTTCACTTGACCAAGCACAATTACTGGCGAGCGTCCTGAAAGGCCTTTTAGAAAAGCTGCTGTCCAAAGCAATACTGAAACACTCACAGGAGGAATCCACTGCCAGGTCTATAGACAGCACACACACACACACACACACACACACACACACACACACACACACACACACACACACACACACACACACACACACACACTCGCTTCACTTCATTCTAACTGTTGTTTATTGCCATTTGGAGGTAAATGAGTAGGAAATCAAATTATCAAGCCCTGCCCATACTTAAAGGGACAGGACGCATTTTTCAAAAGCACATTACAAACGGCTAATAACCTCTTAGAGTTTTAATGGTTAAATGATCTTAAAGCCGTTAAGAATTATTTTTCAACTGGAATAAAACACTTGATAAAAGACGTGTGTTTCTGCAGGCCCGGTTTACGTTTCAGGGCGGCTTTGTTGGCATATCTGTCTAAAAGCATCAAATTAATTTAACATTTAATAATAATAATAATAATACATTTTATTTAAAGGCGCCTTTCAAAACTCTCAAGGTCACCTTACAGAGCAGAGATAAAAAGGACAAAGTGACAACACAACGATAAAAAATAACATTAAAAACACACAAATGTACAGGATGTAAAGGAGTTATGAGACCGGGTGGAGAATGATCAGACAGTTTAAAAAGATGTGTTTTGAGATGCGATTTTAAAAAATGGAGAGAAAGTCGATATTACAGATTTGTGGCAAGGTCACTCAAGAAACAGTTTACCGGTAATTTAATTAATATTGATGAGAAAGTAAAAAAATTTGCAAAAATATTGATTTGTCTTTGACGACAGAAACCCTGCATCTCCCAGAAAGTTAGAAGGTTTTATGTCTTATAAACAACACTTACAAAGACCTGTGTGTAAGACTCTTTTTTATTTTTTAAAGAGAGTGCCTGTCATGTGCTTTAAGGCCATGTTAAGTTATCCTACAGTTGCTGCTCGATGTTGTGAAATCTTACGCACTGCTCCTTTAATTCATGTGATGCAAGGTCCTTTAAAAAAAAAAAAGTCATACAGGTTTATTTATTTGAAGAATTACGTTCAAAAGCAGTGAAAGCAAAGATGCATTTTTTTTTTAATTCAAGATGTGATAAAAGTGAATTAGCTTGAAATAAAACACCAGCAAAGTGAATCCAGGACTAAACAGCGTGTCCCCGAGAAGCGAGGGAATTGGCGTAACTGTTTTTTTTTTTTGTCTGATTTTCTGGATTTGCAGAGATTTATGCCTTCTCCCAGTAGTGTGCACCTGATAGGATGAGCATGAGGGATGTCTTTGCGTGACGACTACGCTAGTAACAAGACGATGATCGAATCAACAGCCGGCCAATCGGATTATGATAATGCTGTTAACAATAATGTGTGGCTAATGGATGGAGCTTGGTGTGCATGAACGAGTTGTTTCAGAGGTGTGTGTTTCCGCCTGTGAGATCCACCTGCCATTTGTATGTTGTTGTTGTTGTTGTTGATCCTGACGGCAGGCGTTGGTTCATTCATAATGGTTTTGTGTTGTTGGTAACGTCATGTTTTAAAAAGGGCTTAAATAATCCTCATTGTGCCTGAAAGTGAAATGTTGTTTTCAGATGTAAACAAGTCAGGAGATTCATTTTAATAACATTTTAATGTATGAGAGATTTTTATTTATTCATTTGTGAAACACAGGTTTTAAACTCGTATTCATATTTAGAAAGCAACCTTTTTGTTTTTGAAGAAATTCTTAAAAAGAAAATCACACATTTGTATTCCTGTTCTGCATTCATCCACTCACTCACTCACCTCTTTTTTTAAAGATTTATTTTTAGGCGATTTGCCTTCATTTGACAGGACAGTGGATAGAGAGAGAGAGAGAGAGAGAGAGAGAGAGTGGGGAATGGCATGAGGCAAAGCATCCACAGGCCGGACTTGAACCTGGACCCCCCCCGCTTGGAGGATCGTACATACTGTAGGGCACAACCTTACCCCATAACCCTGCAGACTCAGAGTGTACACATTTCTTTAATAGATATACCATAAAAGTACAAATAATTAAAAAAAAAAAAAAAAAGCAGATATATCTTCTACACAAACATTTGCAAGATTTCAAACTTCTGGAATAAAACATCTCGACGTCCATTCTTCTATCTTCATCACTGCCTACAACCACTAACACCCCCCCCCCCCCCCCCCCCCCCCCCCCCACATTACTTCTGCGTTGTACTGTCCTCGTCGTTTTTTGTTTTGTTTTATTGTTTTATGTTTTCGTCAAAGCGTCTTTTGAGTTTTCAGAAAAGCGCTCTGTAAAACTGTATTTTTATTATTATTATGAATTCATGCAGACGACACAGTTGGTTGAAGAGATAAAAATATACAGATACAGTGTTAGAAGACAGAGTGTGTGTATCTTTATTGTGTGTATCCTTCCTTATTTTCTGGATACTTTTAGACACCAACACTCAATGTTTCCTCTAAAGAGGCTGCAGCATTTAAAACAGACTCTAAATCTTTATAACACAGTAATGGATGTTTTATGGTTTTGTTAACATATGCCGCTCTGTAAAGACAAAAAACCAAACAGATGTAACTTTCCTACCTTGAGGCAGAAAGAGAAGCTGTTCCTCCCCTCCCTCCGTCAGTCACCAACACCTGTCACTCATCCTGATCAGCTGTCATCCAGCTTGAGGCTGAAGTCACCGGCACAGGTGTTGAATATGTGTGCATTAAAAGCAGTGAACTTTAGCAGGTTTAATTACAGGAAAACGTTTTATTTTTACCCCCCTCTCTCGCAGCAAATAAAGAGTTCATATTCTGCTGGCAGTCATTTGTGTAGTAAACTTTTTAGGAGATACAATAGTCTGACAAACCTTAAATGGCTTCCTTTAATTACCTTTCATGTCTATGTTGCACTCAACAGCGGTTGCTATGGTTGCAGTTTCTGACAAACTCAACCAAAACCACTCCAGATGTTCTTCTTTTTTGATACTTAAAAAAGGAGTGTGAATAAATAAATTGTAATCTAATCATATATTTGAACAGCAGACATATTTATTTACTTTATTAGGACCTTAATATTCTTAAAATGACCCTAAAAAACTACAATTGAATGTAAACTGTTTCCTGTCTGCGTGCAACATGACTCAATCTGGTGTGCATAAATCCCCCATAAAAAAACGAACATAATTTAGTTTTTTATGTCCTCTGTTTCCCCCTTTGTCCCCTTCATCCACCCAGGAGACAGACTGCGGAGGAGAGGGAGGCGGAGAGGCAGCAGGCCAACCGGCTGATGCTGCAGCTTCAGCAGGAAGCCTTTCAGAAGACGTTGAGCCAGCCGCTGCAGCCCGACCCGCTCTGCCTGCACAACTCCTCCCTGTACGCCCTGCAGAACCTGCAGCCCTGGGCGGACGAAAACAAGGTGACCTCCGTCACCTCCGTGGCATCTGTAGTTTGAGAGCGTGTGTGTGTGTGTGTGTGTTTGTGAGAGTGTGTGTGTAGAAGAGAGGGAGGGAGGTGAGAGAATGTGTTACTGAATGTGTGGATGGGAGGAAAAATGTTGTCGTGTCTGACGTTTAAAAAACGCAGCACCGTTATGGGATTGTCTTAGATACAGAAAAAAAAATGGACGTTGCTTCCTCACTCATTGATCGTTTACCAGCAACATGGTGGGGTTACTGCCAAGACCCACACGACAGCACAGGAGCCGCACTGACATTTTCTGTTTGTCAAATTTAAACAAACTGTTATCTTGAATATCTAAAGTCTTGTTGAGTCATATCCCTGCCTTACACCACGTTTCCGCTTTCCCTTCAGCTGTCGGTCTAAAAGAGAGGAGGGCATTTTATCCAAAAGTGCCAGGAAACAAAACGGACAACCTCTGTACATGCCCAACTATCAAGACTGTGCCCCCCCTTCCTCTTTGTGCCTCTGGATCCCCCCCCAATGAGGCAGCAGAGACACTATGCCCCAATAACGGCACAAAAAAGACCTCCTGTTTTCTCGCTTTTGACTTTGTACAATATAGTAAAAAAAATGCATGTTTCAACCCTTTCTGTGTGCACTCGGGACGTACCAATTGAAGCCAGCCTGCCGAGGAGGTGGACTGCAGTGATCGAGTGGTAGAGGATTGGTGGGATCTCCTGATGGTGAATTCCTCATTATGTTCAATTTAAAGGTGTTTTATATTAAATGATATTGTGAATTTTTGGAAAAGATGACAAAGCTCTCTGCTTTTTTTTTCTCTTCCCCTCTCTCTTTGTCTCGTCGGGCTGTTTCTCTCTGTTGTTTGTCACCATTATGAAAACAATGCAATAATACTTTACGATTTTGCCTCAGATAGTTAGCCTCTTGGGATTCAGCTATGATTACACATTAAAGTTTCAAACCACCCAAAGGTAAGATACTATTGAAGTGTATCACAAAGACAGGGCAATACCTTTTTTTTTCTCCATAAAAACTGATGACTACAGCTCCCAGGTGTGACTGTGGAAGGAGGGTGTTGCTCAGCGGAATCCTCCCTGGATAAATAAAGGTTTGAGAACCGATGCCAGCTCAAATTACAGCGAGAGTACAAGTTGTGCCGCTGCCAAGTGAACATTCGAACTGCGGTCTGGCTTTTATGTTTTTGTTTTTATTCCAGTCATTTTTATTGGAACACCTTTTGAAAAGGGCATAACCTTGTTTCTATCTGCAGAAAGGGTGCTAAGGGTGTTTTATTTTTAAAACCATGCCCGATTCAGGGACCTGAATTTACAGCCAAATATTGACACATGAACAAAATACCAGTCGTTAGCCAAAAACACGGCATGCAAAGGATTAATTTTAAATGAAAAAGGAAAAGGAAAGATGAAGAGAAACTCTATATTATCTGTTTCTTTTTACCATCTTACCAAAAGATCCCACTAACTTCAGATGTAAAATGTGTTGATTTTATACAACCAATTAATCAAATCATCAAAATTAAACATAACAAAGACAAACACCTAGACTAAAGATTTTATTGACCCCATGGGGAAATTAATTTTCACAGCACCGTCAACACAGACAATTTCCACCAAAGAACATTCACACACAAACAGAGTTAGACAACAGTCAAAAGTTCCCAGGATTAAAGGGCGCCATTACCTAGTGCAGTGATTCTCAAAGTGGGGTCCCAGGACCCCCAGAGGTCCGCGAACCATAGCTTGGGGATCCGTGGAATAATTTACAAACAATTGTAAAAGTGCGCTTTATCATTGAAAAAGCATATCTACACACTGGGACCTCTTGCACCAATAAAATCAGCTATTTTTGTCCAATACTCCCGCCCACTTTAGTTTTGTGCCATTAGATCAATTCTGATATGATCGTGACATGTCGGTCACTTCATACTGCGCAACGATAAAAAAAATAAAAAACACCTCAGAGCCAACATTTTCTCAAAGTTTATAAAATGAATTACTTGGAAAGTATTATTGTAGCCTAATTCTATTGTTGCAAAGTACTATATAGTACATTATTACATAGTATTAATATTTGCTTATCAAAGTTAGGATAATGAGGGGGACCTTGGAAAAATTTCTCACCTGAAAGGGCGCCGTTACCTAGTGGATATAGTGCGAGTGCCCCATGTACAGAGGCTGTTGTCCTCCAAGCAGGCGGCCCAGGTTCAAATCCGACCTGTGGCTACTTTACCGGATATCATTCCCCACGCTCAGACTCTGTCCACTGTCCCATCTCTACAATAAAGGCACAAAAAGCCCAAAAAATAATCACTAAAAACACCCGGGCTTATAAAGCCTCCGCTTCAACCTCTACAGTTTGTCCCCGCAAAATCATGAGTGTCAGGACCCTAATGTTTCCCTCTTATTGCCTGTATCTATTCTTTAAGACCCAGATTTTTCAAATGGAAGCTTATAAATATCTAGCTCTGGCCTCTTTATCCCTCGTGTAATACATCCCATCACACAGCAGTTTCTGGGCATATTTTGGATATTGTTTGCCGGCAGCCAAAAGTAGGAGAGTGTAAAAATCTGAAGACATGCAGCGCAGCGTGGCAGAGGCTGCAGCTGCTGGCTGGAAACGCATCCTGGTACATGTAGGTGGTCTGTATAGACTGCACGGAGGAAACGATTGCTTCAGTTTACTGAGCATTAAAAGACATATTTGACATTCATGTAAACTTTTCATATTCTCTTTTAAGGTGTGTTCATTGGGGGTCAGCCCTATGTTCCCACATTTCTAAGAATTTTGGGAACACTTTATAATAACCATCATCTATAAAGGGTAAATAATGGTAAATAGATAGTTAATTAACCATTAGTTAATAGTTATTTACTGTTAACAAACAATGAAATGATGACACTTATATTAAACAAGTACACTAAATGTATGAAATGTTATAATGTGCACATCAATAAACTGTTAACATAACATAAATTATAGCATTACAAATCATTAGCAAACATTCTTAACTATCATTTCATTGTTTGTTAACAGTAAATAACTATCTATTTACCATTATTTACCATTTATAGATGATGGTTATTATAAAGTGTTAGCAATTTTTTTTTAAAATTAGGCCCTATGTTCCCACAGGATACAAATTTATCAAAAAAAGGAAATTTGGGAACATAGGGCCTAATTTTGAAAACAATCTTAGAAATGTGGGAACATAGGCACCATCTTGTTCATTGGCTGGAGCACAAACTTAACAAAAAGAACAACAACTTATTGGTCAGTGTGTTTTCAGTTTGTGACACGTTTTGTCTCCTGTTGAGTTAAGATCTCAAGGGCTGAATTTTTCCATTAAGAAGCTTTTAATTCTTGCATAATGTTCTCAAAAAAACAAGAAGTTAATGTTCGGTTGTTGACGAGTTTCTCTGTTGCATAACTGCACGCCCTGCTTCCATCAGCTCACACCTACATGATCTACACCTACAAGGAGGCATGGAAACTTCTGCCAAAAAAACAAACAAACAACATGAACTATAATCCTAAATGACACCAGCATTATCTTCATTCACAACTTTTGCCCCCACACTTTTTTTTGGTTTTGCTTCCATTGTTGTCTGGGTGAATCATGGCCACGGAGACACCAGACAGCCCAAAAAAACATTTTTGTTATCGGCACTTCCACGCTATCATGCAAATACTTATCAGCCGAGTCATAACAAAAAAAACCTATATGTGTGGAAGCTCAGTAAACACATCATTCAGGTTTCTCTGCTCGTAAATGAGCCTCCACTATTGTGACATCGCAGAAAGTGAGAGCGCCCACCTCGACGGCCAATCACAAGAACATAAATTCTTTACTAAAAAAAGGAGAAGATTGTTGAAAGTAGAAGAAATGATGACACTTCTTTACTACAGAATAAGAGAAAAATAACAGGCTGTGAAGTGTGCTCTCTGTAGGACAAGTCTTCAGCTGTTTCTGTGCAAAGCCAATGACGCATCATGCCATATTTGGGAAGTCTGTTGACTTTGAGTCGCTGTAACTTCAAATTAAATGCAAAAACAATACCCTGAATTGATCCCGATTTTTCTTATTGCTCTTCATCTGCTCTGTCTGCTGATTAGGCTGGTTAACGTTCATCTGACGGTGTCCAGTTGTCCACGTGATTGAGGTCATTGCGATCACTCGCCCGATGTTTCTGAGCAAGATTTCCTTTTTCTGTCTGTTACATCTTGAAAAGCCTTTTAAAGTAATTATTTGTCATTTTGCATTCATCATGCATCATATACCAAATCGATATACCAAAGAAATAATCTATGTTTCCCATTCAAGAATCAGTGTTGCAGCTGGGAAGGAGCTGGCATGCAGTGATGCAAAATCAAGATAGTCTTTAATTTCACTCAAAAGCACTTAAGCTTCCACGTCTGTTTTGAAAATGCACAGAGTAGATAGTACAGATATTTGTGTTAAATTGTAAAAAAAAGAAAAGTAAAAAGAAGTCAGAGAAGTACTGAAGATACCTGAGCAGGGGTGTTTCCCATGGGTGTTCTGGGGTGGCATGCCCCCGCCTCCTACCTGAAATCTAATTGGCCACCCCAGGTGCTAATCCATAAACTACTGACTGGGCTACTTTCCCAACAGGACCAAAGTTCAAAACAGCTTTTGATTGACTTGAATTCACTTTTGTGGCATTGCACATTTTCTTGTGTTGGCACTGTGACCTTTGGCGAGCTTATTGAGGCCGTAGAGAAGTTAGCATTAAGGTTTCTATGTTTCTGCTCTGTTGTGATGTTTGTAAGAATTAAAAACAAATACACCTGAATATAACATCTTTAGAAGACCTTAAAGGCTTTCTATGTGATTTTTCACACTTAAATATAATAGAAATCAAGTATATCGTCTGAAAATAACTCTGTGAGTCATGACTGTCTACAATGGGTGTAACACCCGAGTCCCACTGTCTGTGATGTTTTCAGAGTTTTCAGAGTCCTATCTTCAGTTTGTTTACATCGCCCGGACAGCAGGCTGACTCCTCCCCTCGTGTATAAAAGTTGTTTAATTGAGGGACTAGAGAAAAGAAGAATAACATACTGTACTCACTGCTTAACTGTGTTTCTAGATCACGCTCATTTCAGGTAAATTTACATGCAGTGTGAAGATACGAGCATAATAAAGATCGCTAGCATTAGCATGCTAACACAACAATGCAGCGCGAGTTGTTTTGGTTTCATGCTGGTGCTCAAGGGCGACATCTACTGGATCAAAAAATAACATATAAAGCCTTTAAAATCAGTGCAGAAGGAAATTGAAAATGAATGCTAAGAGTGAACACCTGATTCATTCCACCCTGCATAAGTTGGTTGTCTAGTCGTGCCAGCCCTGTACAAACATCTGGACGCGCCCCGGTAGCTAAGTATTTGTTCTTTGTTTTTCCTTACTCTGCAATCACTGGATCTCGTTGATGCATCATGTCGGCCTGTTGTTATCTTGGCCGTGCCTGCTGCTGCTGCTGTCAAATATCTTTCACAAGCTTTTATGACATACTTAGTTTTTTTTTTTAAACTCCAGGGTGAACACCTTGTACCTTTTGTTTGGGATTTCAACAGCATCTGGCTGCTCGAGTCTCCAAACTGTCGCTCAGAGCAGGTTGACGATTTGGTTGGAAACAGCTGTCTGCAGCTGCATCCACCCCCAACAACCCTCCCGATTCTCCACAACACAGCGCGTATGTTTAGTCAGTTTGTTTTTTAGGACGTCGCGCCTGGTTGGGATCCTGTCAATGGCAGACAAGTTCTCCAGGTGACGCCTCCTCTCCTCAACCCCCCCATTTCCTCCGCTCCACGTTGCTTTCATCTCTGCGTCTCGGATGCCTTGAAGACGTGACTTGGCTCATTCTGGAGAAATTCCTCGCTTTTGCTGTTTTCAAAACTGTGCATTGTGTTTTACTACAGGTGCTTAAAGATTTCATTCCTCGCTTGTCATGGCTCTACAAGGGTTGTTTATTTTTTTTTCTTTCACTCCTTCTCTGTCTCGCCACCAAAGAGCCCTGTCCT
Source organism: Labrus mixtus (assembly GCF_963584025.1). Taxonomy (NCBI): domain Eukaryota; kingdom Metazoa; phylum Chordata; class Actinopteri; order Labriformes; family Labridae; genus Labrus; species Labrus mixtus. Next base: position 4,817,684 of record NC_083621.1, on the reverse strand, counting down.
CCTTATCCAATAAAATGTCACCACACAAGATGAACAAGAGACGCAGACTCAGGGTGTATCACACCTCCTATCAGACACTCTGTTTGGAACAAAAAAAACTATTCACCAGAACTGCCCTGTTGTGCTCCGCCTGCAGCCATCATTTGTTTCCATTCTTAAGAAATACAGTGAACATGTAAGTCATTTTTAGGCTGCCAATGTAGCGTCCATTATCTTGTGAATGCTGCACGGCTTGGCAGTTTGATCTCTAAATAGCGACTGATAGATATCGTTACAGCTGTCCACTAAGTGTTATATTTCTTATTAAACGGTCGCTTTATACCATTATACAGCTTATTGTATTCAGATGAACAAACACTGACACTCAGCTCTCAGGTGACAACACATCAGGTGTTGACTATTGGTTTCATTCATCTACCTATAAGCTTTAGACACCACATACTCTTTATGTTGCCTTGTCTTTTCTAAATGTTTAAGTTGGCATTTTGAAATGGATGAGACTTCTGTGGGAATTTTTTACAAGCGAATAAAAGCCTCCAAAACAACTCGATCATAAAGCACTTTTTAAGCTAGTCCAGGGTTTCTGCATTTATTGGATCTATTTTACTGACATGTGGTGCTTCATACAAAGCCCAGTATTAGAATGGGACTGTCTGAATAAATGCAGCATATGCATGGGTATGCATATATATTTTATTAAACACTATTAAAATCTACTTTTTTGTCTGTAATTATGGCCAAATGTTCTTTTCATTGACATTTGCGGTTAAACATGTGTTGGAGTGATTCATCCTACAGGCTACATGTTGACGTAAGTGGACCTCAGTGTTCCCAATGCTTAATTCATTCAAATTAAAATTTAAAAAACTGTATTTGTCCCCGCGGAGCAATTCAAAGTGCAAAGTAGGCTAAAAATTCAAACTAAAAATATAAAATATAAATTTGAATACAAACACTCCCACAACTTGAAAAAGACCCTGTGTGGTCCAAACCTGTCGTTTGCATGTGTTTGATTTTTATATTGATATTTTCAATGATTAATTAAAAGCATATAAACTTCATCCTTGTCTCTAAGTGAGTGTGCCTTCTAATAGCCTGCTGGCTTTCCTCTCTTAGCTAAACAAAGGTAGTTTGTAGTTCACAGAAGAGTTTCACTTTTTAACAGTTTTTATGGCCTGATGACTCAAATGTTCATGTGCAGGCGCAGCACTATGCAAATAAAAAAATGTAATGAAAAGCAATCGTGCATAAATGTACAAATAGTGTTTAATTATAGAAAATGCTTTACTAATGCTTAGCTTTGTGTAAAGTAAAAAAATGTTCGCTTACATACACAACACATGCACAAATTTAAAAAAAAGGTTAAGTTGAGTCGTAGTCGACTGGACATTTTGGTGTAACTGATTATTAGAAAGCCAGCACATCCACAATTTCATAATATATAAAAAGTACAAACCTGAGAGTGATAATCTGTTCTCTTGATGTAATCTTTTTCTTGGTACCTTGATGTAATACTATCAGTCCACAGTCGCATGAACATTTTCAGCCTCGGCAGGCAGCTGCTGCAGACTCGAGATTTAGTCGTGCAACGGCCGCCTCAGAATGTCAAACTATTAAATAACTGTTAATGTGCTGACATAAGAGGCTTTGTTGACAAAAGCTTTTATAGCACTTGACTCTGAAGTACCACCACAGCCTGTTAGTTTGAGTTACTATGAATATAACAATAGTATATGAAAGACTAAATCAATGATTCTACTATCAGGCTCACATTGTTTGTACTGACTCGTTTGGCTACAGAAAATCCCGTCATAGTTTTGTTCCACTACATTGGAAGTAAACACAAGTGTTCTGAACAGCTTTTCTATTTTGATGGAAACTTTGAACCAGATTTAAATCAGCTAGAAATAAAAACAAGTTACCTCATGGGTATTGTGCAAGTTATTTTCCCAGAGCGATTTCTTTATGAGTCTATTTATTGAGATCCCAACATCAGTGAGGACTCTGAACCACAATCGATGAAACAGTCTGAAGATATTCAGTTTTTTAAAGTAGCTTCTAATGTGTTATTGCTCTGGAAATTATTGTTCTATATTGTTTCTTTTAATTCAAATGGTTCAAACCTCCCGGGTGCAGACGGTCTCTTTTTTTCTAACATGATGGTTTGGCAATAGACTTTTGTTTTTGTAATGAAAGGGGAACAAGTAGGACAATCTGGGCGGCAGTAGCTCAGTCCGTTGGGAACTGGAGGGGTCGCCGGTTCAAGTCCCGGTGAGGACCATAATATGTGCTCCCTGTATCAGTGTGTAGCAGCCCCACTCTGACATCTCTCCACTAATGCATGTCCGCAGGTCTTGTTTGTGCATGTGTGTGAGAAGCATGTCTCTAATAACAGAGTGTAAAACAGAATTTCCCTCAGGGTTTAATAAAGTTTGTAAAATTCAAAAAATAAAATAAAAAATCAGGGTATCTTGAGTTATCGTAAGTCTGCCTTTAAAAAATGTTAAATACCATGACTTCAAATCGAAGGAGATGGAAAGAAGCACATAACTACAAATATATATATTCATGCATTCAGGTCATATAACACTAAATGTACATTTAATTTTGACTAAGTGCTTTTTTAAAAGTTTTTTCTATTGTACGCTTTATTTTGAAAAATGGTTTGAATGATGATTTAAAAAAAACTGTTGGGTGTGGCAGTGAAAGAAAATCCTGGAGAATCGAGTCACTTCCAGGTGAAGAATGAAGAACTCTTTCTGCATTCGGTCGGCATGAAAGAGACCTGCTGACATGACGCGCTGTCACGACCCCGCTCTCTCTTCATTCCTCCACTCACAAACTCGTAAATGTGCAAACAGTCACACATATATGCATGTTTGCATAGAAATAGTGCATGCAGGGACAGAAGGAAATGCAAAAGGATGATGCACAAATACAGCAAAAAAGCACAGGTATCAATATTAGCATCCTCAAATTTAGATTAAAGCTATGAGGATATAGAAAATGTTTGTCTTTTATTTTGTTGATTTGATTTAAACAGAGCACATTCATAAACCTCTGTGCAAAATACAGGGTGTAAACATTCCAAAGTTAGCAAAAATGTTGATTAACTTGTAATCTGTATGGCAGGTGACAGGAAATAAATATTAGGACTGACAATAGAGAGATAGAAAAATATATACACACACAAAACATACCACATGTCAAGTCAAAGGTCATCACAAACTGGCTCTGAGGGGATAGAAGACGACTCGTAAATTTGATATAATGTAAAAAGGTTACTTCTAGTTTACCTTGACGAATCTGTGCTAAAGTAAAGAAGTGTTGAGTAAGTCCATGTGCAATGGCGTCATATCAGCCATGGGAGCGGATCTGCAGACGTGTCCTGGCAGTGTGTGACACATTAAAGCCTTCTCAACTTCTCAGGCTCTCAGGCATGCATGAAGACAACTCCACTCATTCCTCATGGGTAATACTGCTGCTGCTGCGCCTCAGTGACTCAACACCTGCTCACTGTGATTCAGACAGACACACACTGTGTGACACATGTGAAGATTACAAAAGTTATTTCACCATGGGGCAACTTTGCTGCCGTTACACAATTTACACATTTTGCAACAGATGCCCGTGCACCTTGACATTTTTTTATTTTTTTTTACGGCATAAGAAATCATTTGAGTACTCACAGAATAAAGGTGAATGCTGACCCTGAAGGACAGAAGCCTGCAGCCCACAGAGCGTAAGCTGGCTCTTGAACAGGGCCCAGGTTCAAGCCCCTGCATCTGAAAACATACCTGCAACATACCTTTGAGCAAAACATTGACCCATCAGTGGATTTTGAGACAACAGCTCTGACATTCAGGGCGAGTAAAGAATGGCAAAACAGCATACATAATGTATTTCTTACTGAAAAGGAATCATATAACTGATGAAATATATGAATATTCTTTTGACCTTTTCAGTCACATAATCAGTTCATTCACAGTTCAATCAATTCATCATAAAAGTGAATAAATGGATGGAGTTTACATCAACAGACTTAAAGGTTGTTTACATGTTTTCAATTCAAATTCAAATTTAAAAACCTTTATTTGTCCCCGGGGGGCAATTCAAAGGCACACAGAGCAGTAAATTAACAACAGTGCAGGTAGACGAAACATTTTAAACATTTAAACATTTTAACCTAAATATAAAGTGTCAATTTAAATACAGCTTAAAGCTTAAAGCTTAAACTTAACTTAAAATACAAAATATAAAAAGAGTAGATATAAGTGGACAGTGATCAGACTAACAGATGTAAACAGAACTATGTGCAGTAAACGAGAAATAAATATATATATATATATACAGAGCTATGTGCAAGTAGGCAAATACTAAATGATAAGTTATAAAGTGCATGGCGAAAAGTGGAACAACAGAACTAATATACAATATAACTATAAAGGTAAATACTGACATAAATAAGTAGTGCAATGATGGATAAGAAACAACAGGAATAAAGAAACCAGAACTGTCTGAATACTGATATAAAATGGATAGAATAAAGTGATGTAGTGCATGAGACCAGATAAAGCAGCGGCTGTTAAGGTGCATGGCAGATAGAAAAAGAAGTAGGCACAGCAAAGTTCACAGCTTAGAAGTCTGCATTTTGTTCATGCATGCAAACCGTGCCACTCTTTTAGTTTGTGCACAGTCTGAGAATTTAGGTCAATTTGTCTCTCTCCGTAATAATCCAGCCTGCAATGATTCTCCATTTTATTATCAATATTTTTTTTTTTTTTTAGCAACCACAGAACACTCTTTTAAAAGGCTGCAACTGCCCCTTGGGCTGGACTTTTAATATCACTGACCAAAGGCCTCTTTTATTTCGTCCAAACGGCACATTAAGCGGTGGACTTTAGGGAGAATATCCCAATCTTAATATAAAAGCTGTAATAGTTATTTTAAGGGCGCCATAGCGTATAAGGGAGTTACAAACAAATGCAAAAAGAGCCTGAACATAAACGGAAAATTAGAGTGCAAAGAGAGATAGATAGATAGATAGATAGATAGACAGATAGATAGATAGATAGATAGATAGATAAATAGATAGATAGATAGATACTTTATTGATCCCAAGGGAAATTCAAAGCATCCAGTAGCAGGTTACAAAGACGTACATGACATGAAACATTTGTTACAAATTAAACAGCAAACCCCCCCCATACATATATTTTAACCCGAAATGAAAACCCCTGGATGAATCAAACTTAAACTGTGCAATTAAAAATAGACTTATAACAAGAAATGTACATAACCCGTGCAGGGATAAAAATATATGTGTAATTTAAAGCAAGAACCTAAAAACAGTTGAGGGAAAAAATCTGTAATTAGACCTGAATATAAAAAAATAAAAAAGTGTTGACCTTCTGAAGTTGTGTTGTTTATATATGTACAGCAATGCAGTGAACCAAAATGCAAATGCAGTGAACCAAATTTTTACTTAATTCCATTATTTATAGATAAAAAGGAAACATCTTTATATTATATTTAATTCATTATCCTTTATTTTGTATTTTTTATTTTCTCTTTCTGGTAAACGACATCTATTTCACGACAGCTCCATCTAGTGTTCATCCCCCTGAAACGTTCAGCTTCGTCTGTCCCGCCTTCTCTCGAATTCCAATTGGTTCAAGTCCTCCTGAACGTCAGTGACGCTCTGGTTTGTGATTGGCTCGTTGACGCGTCCGTCACACCGGTTTACGGAAGCGGACACGGCCACTGCAAAGATGGAGGACGATATCTCAGATTCGAGCAGACCGCAAATGTACTTGTTCGGTGAGCCCTCATATTCAGACAAACTTAACATGTTCCTGTTGCACAATCAGCTCAAATGCCACGTCATCATTCACAGCTAGTTAGTTTACATTTTAATTAAGAGGAAATTAGCTAAATCACTGCCTGCTGCTAGTGGCGCCAATTCAGCTCTTTTGTTAGCTGGCCTTACAATGCATGGGAATACGTCGGCTGCGCAGAGATTAAACACTTATATATGTCATAATAAGAGGCATTCTGTTCTAAATAAGTGTGCATTTAATCGTGTGTAATGATGGTTGTGTGTTGCACATTTCGTTTCCTCAGGTTGTACCCTGAAATCGGACAAAAGGGAGTTCAAAGTTGATGTAGACGACGATGATACGGAGCAACAGCTGTCACTCAAAGCAGTAAGAGACACACACACACACACACACACACACACACGAGTCAAAGATATCAGCGCTGGTAAAAGCATGAGATTGACATTCATGAAGATAATAATAATAATGAACACAGGCCAAATGTTGACCCTGTTTGCCTGCTGTGTCACTCTGTAGATGAAACTAGAACTCAAAACTATTTGTTCAACTGTGATTTCGATCTTTTAGATTTTGAAATGCATCCCCTTTATTATTTAACTCGTTTTGTTTCCCCAAGCAAAATACACACAATGACATTTTTAAAACAGAAGCGCAGTGTTGTTGTGTTTATTCTACAATTCACTCAGCAGATGCTTTTATCCAAAGCGACGTACATCAGAGAGTAAGAACAACACAAGCAAGGATCTAGAAAAAAGGGAACAATGTCAGTAAGAGCAAACGATCAGCTTTGAGTCTGATTGGACACACAGGTGCTGACAGGAAGTGACCAGAGGCAAAGCACAACATTGAGGGCAGTTCTTGAGAGCTCTAATCAGTATAGAAACCATCTTATAAGTCGTCGTTATCAAACAGAAACCATCGTCATTACCATCATCATCATCAATAATATGGAGACCATCATCATTAAGTTAGTAGGTATTCATGAAAGAGCTGGGTCTTTAGCTTTTTCTTAAAGATGCAGAGGGACTCTTCATTCCACCACCGGGGGGCGACAGAGGAGAAGAGTCTAGTCAGCGTCTTAGGACCCTGTTGTGAAGGTTGGATCAGACGCCTTTCATTGGCAGAGCGTAGTGGGCGGGAGGGAGTGTAGACCTGGATCAGAGAGTTAAAGTGAGGAGGAGAGTTTTAAATTTGATGCGAGCAGTAACTGGGAGCTAGTGTAAGGAGATGAACAGCGGAGTGACATGTGCTCTTTTAGGAAGGTTGAAGACGAGTCGTGCTGCTGCATTTTGCATCATCTGCAGAGGTTTGATAGTGACTGGAGGAAGACCTGCCAGTAGAGAGTTATGTCCAGTGGTGTCTGAAGAAGTGGGTATACTGCACTCTTAATCCCCCCCCCCCCCCCAAAGTTTTTTTAAAGTGGCCCATCCAGCAGAGTATAAACAGCCTTGTTATAAACAGTGACATGTAAGACTACTCTTGCATATTTAGTTATTAGAGATTATTAGAGACAGAGTGGGGAGGGTCATCCCTTCACCATCCTTGAAATTTGTTTTTGCAGCACACTAAATATTCTCAATCAATCATTGATGTGAGTCAGAGGAGATTTAGAAGTGGGTTTGTTTACCCCTATGGAAACTGATAAATAAGTTGGGTATACACTGATTATTATCTGTGTTAACCCTGCTCTACTCCACTGTTTATGTCTTACTTAAAGTCCGACCTGCACAAATCTTAAAGCCCTTGAAACCAAAAGCTTTTTGTGAGACACTTGAACTGTAATTTTTCTTTTTGTAAAGTTGTCTGCCATATTTTTTTTGGTATTATTTACTTTCTTGCATTGGTTGTATTGGAGTGGAGGATGTTTTTCTAAAGAATGATCTTTCCTTTTCCAGGTGTGTCTGGGGGCCGAGGCCGAGGATAAGTTCCACATGGTGGAAGTCGAGGGTCTGACTTATGATGGGAAAGCAACCAAAGTGCCACTAGTTGCTCTGAAACCGTCCGTCCTGCCCTCTGTGAGTGAACGCAAGCTCACACAAGACTTGTTTATTAAGCAATACGTTTCAGCAATATATATATTTTTTTTCCCATTATCTTTCTTTAAACCTACAGTGATCAAATAGTGTTCAGCCTCTGACTTTTTTAATCCAATAAAACAAAAATCATGATCAGTTTTATAGTTTGTTGTTATCTTTTTCTTCTTCTTGTGCAGATGAGTTTAGGGGGATTCGAGATCACACCTCCAGTTACCTTTCGTCTTCAGTCCGGCTCTGGACCAGTTCACATCAGCGGGCAGCATTTTGTCAGTGAGTATGATGACAGCAGCTGCAAGTGTTGCTCTTATCTTTTTCTGTAGAGAAGCAGACAATACTATAACTTTTAAGATTTTGGGGTATCCCGTCAAATCCAGTGTTTAAGAGACACTTTTAATACCTTTTTTTTTTTTCATTTTAAAAGTTGGCTGCGTCTTATACACCGGTGCGACCAATATAAAGTGCAGATACAAACGCTGTCATACACCACACACTTCTTGATTAAAAATACATCCCCATTGATTGTGTATTGAAAGCTGATTGCACGCTGAGTTTGGAAAGAATGTTCTGGCTGCGCAACCTTTTCCCTCACGATTTCATAATCAGACATTTACAGAAAACGGTGGGAGATTGTTCCTTAAAATAAACCTTGTGGAGTTTTGATTGAAAGAGTCCTATGTTAATCAGAATCAGAATCAGAATCTGGGTTTATTGCCAAGTACATTTACACATACAAGGAATTTGACTTGGTGTATTGGTGCTAAACAATTAACAAGGAAATGAAGTACAACTAGCAACAACTTAAATAATACAGAATAAGAAGATATTACAAAATATAAAATAGAATTTAAAATAAAAAAATGTACAAAAGCTGTAATGTAGGAGCTGTGCAGTCAACTATGAGAAAAAATCTTACAGTGTATGTAACCTACTCACAGAGTGTATGTAAGAAAATACATTTAAAGTCCAGTGGGAAAGTTAAAGTTAACCAGCGGAGTCTGTGCTTCACAACTTTCCCTGCAGGCTGAGAGCTCGATTACCGTCCTGTAGCGAGTAGAGCAAACTCCACAAAGAGAAAACAAACTGAACTAAACGAACGACACAGCTGTGCAGAAACTTCACGTTGTAGACTTCGCTGAACACAAAGGAAATCGTCATGCAGGAAGACAGTTTAAACTCTTTTTTTCCTCTGAGAGACCTTCAAAAACAGATTTTACAGCACTTATTTCTTCTTTACTGTTGACTGTGTTTTTATGGGAAGAGAAGAAGGAAAAACATGGAAGCACGTTTGAATGTGGAAACACAGAGATAATCTTCTGACTCAACAAACGGTGAAGGCCATTCAAAATTAGCCTTTCATCTGATAATACTACACTTAACCGTTGATGATAAATATATTTATGCCCCGCTGTTTCCAAGATGATTAAAAATGTCCTTACAAAGATCACCTGGTTGAATCAGAATTAAAATCACTTTGCAGTTCCAGTGACCTGCGTTTACTTTCCAGGTGTGAAGGATTCAGATGATGAAGAAGAGGAAAACAACTCGTCACCGGTGAAGCGGCCTGCAAGTCTGATGTCGGGGAAGAAGCCTCTGTTGGTAGATACCTTATTGTGTTCAATCAGCCCACTGAGCTGTCTTCAACTGTGAAGGGAAATATCATTGTTTGAAACTTTAATCACATGATATGAAGCTAGTATTAATAAAAACACGTTGTAGTTCTTGTTTAATAATTGAAAGCCAACTGCGTGCAGCACTTTGAGTCCAAGACAAATTTCTCCAAGGGGACAATAAAGTGACTTAGACAACTTATCCCAGACGGCAATTCAGTTCCACAGTCCACCCAGACCATGCAAACATTTACAAACAAACAACAGATGGAGTTCATCAGAGCGATCTCGATGTTTCCCCTCACACACTCACTTATAACAATAATAATAATAATAATAATAATAATAATCTTTATTTATAGAGCACTTTCCAAAAACAAGTTACAAAGTGTTTTACAAGGACAGAAAATATAAAAACAGGGAGGTCATAGAATTATAAACAAGGCAAGATTAAGGAATAAAAATCACTTTAAGATATAAAATCCCTTTTAAAAGAACTTTAAAATACATACAATTATTTTAAAGGAATTATAAAACGTGTGATGAAAATAGTAACAATTTAAAATCAACAAAAATTAGGAAAGGCTCGCCGGAAAAAGTGTGTCTTAAGAAGACTTAAAAGAGATGACTGATTCTCCCTCACTTACTTTGATGCACGTTCCCGCAAATTCTGTGAGGGTTTAGGACTGTCCCACGATCGAATCATCAAGTGTGTGAGGGATCCCTCGCTCACTTTTTGAGCCCTTTATGCACGCTGTCCATAAGTGGGCATGCATGCAAACTTTAGTGTGAGGGAATTACCCATAGTTCATAGCACTGTGACTTGAAACGGTTTAGGGAGGACATCGAGATTCAGCCAACAAACCGATCAGTACTCGACAAAGATGAGCGCTGGCACACTGATCCCCTCATGTGGTGTCTTTGGGCATGACACCGTCCCTGCAGGCCACCGTAGAGACAGTGATGGAAAAGATCGCACACCTCAGCACCTTTTGAATGTCTCATTTTACTTTGAAAATCTCAGACAGCCTCGTGACTTTCTTATCGTTCCTCATTAACTGTTTTTATATACAATCTGTATCAAGTTCCTTTTTTGCTTGATGAAATTTTATGTTATTTTTGGTCTACCACAACTTCCTTATTTTCTTTCAAAATAAAAGCGGGTTTGTATCCAAACAGGAAGTACAGTACCCTTAGATTAAAGCAGTACAAAAATAAAAAATAAAAGCATAAAATACTCTAGAAAAAAGCTAAATAAAAGGATTTCAAACGTGATTCAAAAATGTGATTAATCGCTGTTAACTATTGGATTTCGTCTTTGAATCATAATTACAAAGAAAGTAATCGTTTGACAGTCTTACATGGAGTAAACAGTCAGTATCAAGAGGGTACAGTTTTATTTCCGTAACCTTTAGTATGACTTGAAACGTGTTGACAGCTCAGGTCCTCTGTAAGACTCTCATGGTGTTTCTAATAAGATGTATTTGAATTTTTCTTGTAGAAAAAACTAAAGATGGAATCAGACGACGATGAAGAAGACAGCGACGACGATGACGAGTAAGTTTTCTTTTTAAGTGTTTTTTATTGTCATTGAAACACACCACATTTATGTATCTTCCTTATTTTAGGTCTAATAAACAAATTAGATAAGAAGACATTTAGTTCTCCATGTTTTCCTATCATTAGTGCTGAGAGAACTTTTTGTTTTGTTTTTTCACTTACTGAGCTTTTGTCTTCCTCCTTTACGTAGTGATGATGAAGACGATGACAGCGACGAGAACGATGTGAAGCCTCTGAAGAATGTCGGGAAAGATGCCAAAAAAGTAAGACTGCTTTTATATTTGGACTTAATTATTGAGGAAGTTTCCTTTGATTGTGCCCCTGAAACAAGTTTGAAAGAAGCAAACGGAGAGTCACGCCTCTGCAGGGCAACAACAGACTAATTCAGAACTCCTTTGCAAGTCTCTAAACAAAAACAAGAGAGACAGAGAGCATATTAGTCCCCTTATATTTATATAAGATAAACCTTTATTTATCCCACAACAAATAAATGTATATATAGGCCTATACTGAGTAGAACTTTTTATAAGCGCCATGGCTGTGGGTGAGTAAAGTAAAAAAAACTTAAAATAAGCTTTTGCCACATGACATCATGTAGTCATGGTAACAGAGAAGTTGCAAAATGCTGTCCCATTTGTATTTAACCATTGGCGCCCTTGCAGCGTCATGCAGTCAGTCACTTTCCAGGTGACGTCAATAAGGGCAGTAAGGGCTCAGGGTTTAGGGAGGACGTCGAGATTCAGCCTTAGAGTTAGTCTTCTTCTTCCCAGCGCTGTACAGGATCGACAGCGATCGACAAGTAATGTCATTATTTGGTTTAGATGTCCGTCACAAACTGCACTGCTGTCGACAATGTTAAAACATTTAGGGAGCTGTACGTGTAGTGTCTGATATGTTGTGATAAGCTTGATGGAAGAATGTTAAAAGAGAAGAAAAAGAGTCCAAAACTCTCAAAGTCACACACAAGACAGTCAGCTGCTGCAGGTCGCTACAAGAGCAGCACCCCAACTCTCTCAGATATCTGCATCGATAAATCTTACCTTCAATAGATATAGATAGAATCTTTATTATCATTGTATACAAGGACACAATGAAACTTTGTTAGCAGCAATCCTATACAGCAGCGTTTACAAATATATATAAAAAATATATTTGTGTTTATATGAAGACAAGTATGTTTGTGAAAAGTGGCCAGAGCAATTGCTGTTCGGTGAATGAATAATAATAATAAATAAATAGACAGTTGTGGTGACTGAAAGAATATATACAGTTATTATTGTGCAGTGACTGATAAGGTAAACAAATGTATACAGAGAGATATACTGTAGTGCAAATAAGTGAAGTTATAGTGCAGTGACTGGATGAGTAAATGTAAATAATCTAAATCTGAATCCCCCTGTGTTTATTTTTGTTGACTATTGGACTATTTTGCTACTCCTATTAGCATCAAATCTTGAAACAAACCAAAAGGTCCTAGCCTCTAAACTTTAATTTGTGCTGTAGATGAAATAAGTGAGGAGTGTTTCCAGTCCTCTGTTGTCCACCAGGTGTCAGGGTAGTCATCTGCTGGCCGTCACTGTTTTTGTTGTTCTCTCAGCAGCTGCAGCCGGCTCCCCCCTTTTTTTTTTCTTTTTTTTTCTCTCTCTTCTGTTCTGTTCCTACCTCATCATTTAAACTCCCACAGACTGCACGCTGTAGTAGCATTTCATTTGAGCAGGCCCTTCCCATCCCTGCACTCACTGACCGTCCAGCTTTTTTTGTACGAGACAAAACATGGAACTTATTCATCCTGTTCGCTCATGTACCCACCTGTTTCCCTCCAGTAAAACACAGGGTCTGTGTGGCGTAATGATCGGATTTCTCCTCTGTAATCTGCTTGAATTCTCACTGTCTCACCGGCAAGACGGCACTGTGTTATCTTATATACACACACACACACACACACACACACACACACACACACACACACACACACACACACACACAACAGTGTAAAGATACACACTGGAGACTTAGAAAGAACACATATAAGTACATTTGTGCAAAAAGGGACGACTTTTGCTAAAAGTTCATATGCAGATAAAAACCCCTACATACGCACGCACGCACGCACGCACGCACGCACGCACCAGTTATGGGAAACATCTTCCCCCCGTTTTTCTGTAACGCTGCATATCTTTGTCCTTCTGTCATCCCACTGTTAATATGATTGCTCCTTTTTATCGTCTCTCATGCCATTTCAGCGTTGCACCTGGCCTTTGCCTTTGAACACTTGTTTTGCGTGTTACCACAATCGTGTGTGTGTGTGTGTGTGTGTGTGTGTGTGTGTGTGTGTGTGTGTGTGTGTGTGTGTGTGTGTGTGTGTGTGTGTGTGTGTGTGTGTGTGTGTGTGTGTGTGTGTGTGTGTGTGTGTGTGTGTGTGTGTGTGTGTGTGTGTGTGTGTGTGTGTGTGTGTGTGTGTGTGTGTTTGCCTCATTTTTTTTATGTCAGTGTCTGTTAGTGATTTCTTTTTTTTTTTTTTTTTTTTTTTTTTTTAAACACGCCATCCCAGTGAAAACTGTGCCAGGCTAAAAAAAAAAAAAAAAGATCAAAGCAGGGCAGATGCACATACCTGCGACGTGAGCGTGGATCCTCGCCTCAGGGTCAGATGACAGCTGAGCATTTCTGTCACCTGTTGATTTATTCTGTTGTCTCATCCTCTCCTGCACCCCCGCACCCCGAGCCCTCCCCTACATGGCCTTAATGTTTTTTCACTAATCTGCATAAAACTTTTAGAAAGTCTAGAATCAGTTTTAACATCTAAAAAGATCATTTAGTAACACACCTTCAGTCAGTCTGTCACATTGAAGTAAAGCTGTTTGTGTGAAACAACATATCAAATGTGTAAATAGAACCATTTCTTGCATTCTTTCCTCTTGCATGAATTATGTTGATGTATTAAGTTGAGTGTAAAAAAAATAAGTTTCTTCTGTCTTAGTGAGGCTCAGAGGAGATTCATTCACACTACAGAGACTTTGCAAAAGTTCAAAGTTTTGCAGCACATCTGTGACATAACCTTCATGTGAATTAAAATTAATCAAAGATGGCTTCTCAGCTAAAGCGCTTGCCTTGAAGAAAGTTGTAGTGGTGGAAGTTTTTGATGACCCAGGAAGTTAAAATCTCAGTTTCGGGTGCAGAACAAGTCAGAAACCTCCAAGCCAAGGAGGAGACTAAACAAAGAGTACCAAACTGAACCAATAGAAAACCAGATAAAGACACAAAGAAGGATCATGAGAGAGAAAGTGAGGGATATGGTTCATTGGATATTTGTTTTCCTGTGGTTTCTTACCTTTGATCTCTTACTGCACCTCATATTTTAATGTCTCTCTATATTCATAATGAGTCGTTCTGTCTTTGCATCAGTTGTGTCACAAACAGAGAGTAACATTTTAGTAGGGTCATTAACTTTGCAGTAGAGACAAACCGATTAAAATCATTGTTTAAAGGACACCCTAACCCTAAATCACAAATACAGACAGCATTCACTCAGAGGCTGTGATTCATTAATTTAAGCAGGCAGAATGTGTCTCTACTTTTTGGTCTGTCCTGTGTGTGTTGCTAAAAAGCTTTGCAACCACTCTGGGAAAAAAAAGCCCTGCAGCATTGTGTATCACCAAGTATCGCTGGAGGAAATAACATGTGTAATTGCCTTGTAGCAGTTATGTCAACACAGGCAATTACACACGTAGCCCGTTCCAAGGTGAATACCAGTGATTGCAAGGAGAGGGTTGGTGCTCAGGAAACGCAGGTACTTGCCTCGGCTATTACAAGGTAATTACACAGGTGACTGAGAGCGATGCAAACCTGACGGGAAGGCCTCCAGTGTGCATAGTTTGGGGGGGGGGGGGGTACTAAGTATGTGATCAGAGACTAATGATCCATTATGTGTAGTGCTTCCTCCTGTCATTTTATAACCGCATCAGTGCTAAGAGATCATTTCAACTCTGATTTGTTTTTTAGTTCAGCCTGCAGATTTACAAACCAGAATAAAGACTAAACATTACGACTACTCGGCTACTTTGTGTACGAGTGTCATCGAAATGTGTCAGCGTGGTGCCATGACATGTTGTTCATCATCTTTTACAATAATGAATTATTTTATTTTTGTTTGCGTCTTACACTCCAGATTTGAAACAAGACTCATTCTAAAAGGCTTTATATGTGATTTTTTTTTTGATCCAGCAAATGTCGCCCTTGAGCACCAGCATGAAACCAAAACAACTTGCGCTGCATTGTTGTGTTAGCATGCTAATGCTAGCGATCTTTATTATGCTCGTATCTTCACACTGCATGTAAATTTACCTGAAATGAGCGTGATCTAGAAACACAGTTAAGCAGTGAGTACAGTATGTTATTCTTCTTTTCTCTAGTCCCTCAATTAAACAACTTTTATACGTGAGGGGAGGAGTCAGCCGGCTGTCCCGGCGATGTAAACAAACTGAAGATAGGACTCTGAAAACTCTGAAAACATCACAGACAGTGGGACTCGGGTGTTACACCCATTGTAGACAGTCATGACTCACAGTTATTTTCAGAGGATAGACTTGATTTACATTTAAGTGTGAATAATCTCATATTAAGCCTTTAACATCAAAACTCCACCATGTCTGTACGCCTCTCTTCATCACAAACAACATAAGCCTAAAGCAGACAGCGCCCTCTGCTGGTTTAAAAACATATCGCAGTATACAATTTTGTCAAATTGATTTAAATCGTCCATATTTGTACAAACTTTAAAAAGTGTTTAAGATATCACATCACTGCCATTTCTGCTTTAGAATTAAGGATGCTATACTCGTTGTTCCTTTGTACTAGTTCTTACTTTTGTTTGTCGTTTTTTTGTTAAATGCTTTCGGAAAAATAGTCCACACCTGCACCAGAAGGACATGGACCTCATGCAGAAACCACGCTTATATAACCACGATTGCAAGCACGTCTTCAAATGTGCTTCATGTTATGTTGCATGCCGATAACAAAAGAAACTTAATAAGGAACGCTTTAAAATCAGATTTCAAAACAACATAACACAACTGCTGAGCGAAAATCTGGTGATTTTAATTTTAATGTCCAACACGATATATGAGCATGAGCGGTGTGAATGTGAAGTGTTAACCCAACAGTTCCATCATCAGTATGTTTGTAAGGGGTTATAAAAAATGTGATTTACAAGCCATCTAAACTGTTTCTCAGTTAAGTAAAATGATGTCTCCGAGAACTGCTCAAGAAACGTTTGCAGCTCCCTGTAATGTCAGTACAGCGCCCCCTGCTGTCAGCTCACTGTTTCAATGTATGATCAATTTATTATCCAATTTTTTTTTCACACTTAGGACGATGCATTTTTGTCATCCAATCTCCATTTTCCTTACATTTTCCTACATTTTAAGAAACATTTCGATGAAATAGAGCGGTAAATGTAGCTGGTTAAAAAGATGATCTCTTGTTTACCTGCTTTGATTTTATTTTTTTTCAGAGTTTGGAGTCCTCAAAGAAGCCCAACAAGACGCCAGTGAAACAAAACGGTCCTGCAGGAAAACCATCCGGCTCAGGAATCAAACCACAGATGAAGGTAGGGGAGGCTGTGGACATCTTTTGTTTGTGTTTTAATTTATTAGGTAGCCCAACGGCAATTGATTGGATAATGAAGTCATCTTTTAGGGTCAATGAAGAGCTTTTTCACTGAATCTATTAGAAGGGCAACGTGGGCTGAGAAGTTAAGTGAAGGCCGACGTTAATGAAGAGTGGGTCAGTGGTAGAGTCGGTAGAGTCGGTCGTCTCTAAGCCGGATGGTCGGGGGTTCGATCCCCAGCTCCTACAGCCACATGTCCGATGTGTCCTTTGGCAAGACACTTTACCCCAAGTTGCTCCGGCTGCTTTGTCATCGGTGAATGTGTATGAACGGGATTAGTTCATACTGATGGAAACTTTACTCAGCAGCCTCTACCATCAGGGTGTGAATGTGTAGGTGCTATACAAGCTCAAGTCCATTTACCTTTTACCTTTTTTTCAGAAGTTACCCAAAATAATGGGATATTTGTTTAGTTTGATGCTCCTTAATGACGGCACCAGTAATGCACCCAGACACAGTATTCCTGTTCTCAACCACATAGGGCAGCTCTGAAGCGGCCATGCCTTACACTCCTTATAACCTCTTCAGGGTTCCCACTCGTCCTGGAAAACCTGGAAAACAGTTGACTAATTTTCCAGTACTGGAAAACACCTGGAAAATGAGAGAAAAAGTCAAATGTCCTGGAAAATTATTCCAACACTCTCCACAGGACATTTTCACCGCCAAAGTATCTATTTGTTACATAATCCACAATGCAGATGGAGTCGAATTCTATAGATAATGTAATGGCTCTGCCCCCCCCCCCCCCCCCCACCTCCTCGTGTCAAAGGCCGATATTTATTTACAATTTAGTTGACAGGATGTAGTGAAAAGATCCTTCACAAAAAGAGAAAAAACACCACGAGAGTGAATTGTGGCTATCAGGTAGACTTGTGTTTTCTCCTCGATTTGAGGTCAGCACATTGACAGTAGTCAGTTAACGTTATTGATGGCGTGCTAGCTTGCACTGAATTTCTCTCTCTAGTCGGTCTTTCTTACTAGGGGTGTGTTCTGCTGTGAATTTGTGCCTGACAAAAGTGATCATTGCTGAAAATGTCCTGGAAAAGTCCTGGAAAATAATCCCTGGAAAAGAGTGGGAACCCTGCTCTTTGTGATCAAACCTGATAAGACCGGGCATTAAACAGCATCCTATTAGAAAAGCAGCCAAAGGAAACAGAACATTCTCAAAAAGCAAAATCGGGTTTCAATGACGGAGGTTAATTGTTTGCATTTAAGTCCAACTACAATTAAAACATTCCTAAAAGGAAAAAAAAAAAAGACTTTAAGTGTCCCCATTCAGCCACAGAAGAATGTGATGAATGCGCATTGCAATTAGCTCAAACTGATGGTTAATTTCTCAAGTGAAATGTCTCGCAAAGCCTGAACTCTGCCTTTCTTTAAGCAAACACACCTGACCTTTAAATGGATTCCCCTGGGGCCAGGTTTTAACCCGACCCCTCTGCCTGACCCCGCCGTCTTGTCTTGCCGCCTCCTCTGATAAGTGGCTGTGAGCACACGTTTACATTCGGAAGTTCAAAGTGGAGAGCTTCTACGCAAAGGTTCGCACATTTCACAAAGCATGAGGTAGACCAAAACTCTTTTTTTTTTTTTTGTGTTGGAGCACGAATGCTGCCGGATTTTATGCTAAACATCGCTAATGCTAAAGGCCGTTATATAATTCACTTGAACACCCGTTAACACAAGAGGATTGTCATTTCCCCTCAGATGTCTTTTTAAAAGAAAGATGGCTAATTTTGATCACGTTAAACACTAAGCTACTGGATTGCTAAATTCCTGAGATGAAAAAAAGAAAATTCCCCTCAGGGCCGACATGGTGTGTGCATGTGCAGGAGAGGCCGTCGCCCAGACATAAACACAGCAGCTCTTAGGATGCTCCGGGGGGGATTAGCTGACGGGCAGTCATCCCCACCAGTTTAACTTTTCTGGCCCGTGGAGCTTCAACTGCCCCCCGTCCCCCCGTCCCCCCTCCCCCCTTCCCCCTCTCCACTTCTTAACAACAACTGTTCCCGCTCTACAACCTCTTCACACCCCTCACTTCCTGGACACACCTTCTCCCAATTGCTCTCATTAACCAGCGTTTGATGTCTGGTGCAGCTTGCGCTTCCAGATGCCCCTGAGGAGTTGGAGGCGGGGCGTGGATGTCTGTTTTTTCTTTACTAAATGCAGGTGACTGGTCATTACACCGGCTTGTCAGATCTGCTGCCAGGACCGCAGTTCTCACCTCTCTCGCAGCCCAGCGTGTCGCTCTTACCTTCTTCTTGTGTAACAGGCTCGACATGAGTCGTGGCTGATTTTGAAGTAACTTCATCTTGCAGCTGGTGTCTTTTGATTGATGGCTTTGGAGGAGTCGATGCCTTCAAGCGCACGTCACAGTCGTAAAGTTGTTAAGCACTCCACTCGAGCTTATCCCAAAAGGGTGTGAGTCATTGTTTCAGCGACTGATAGACGTGTGTTAGAGCAGGTGCCTGTGTTGTTCTTTCAACGGTGTTTGATTCTAACTAAAGTCCCCTTTCACACTTACACCGCAACCCTGAACTTTTCCACACATTACCCTGAGGAGCTGTTTGTGCAAAACCAATCGTCAAAAACAGTTTAAATGTTCTTGTAATGAACTTTAACATGCCTATTAAAGTGCTTAAAATGAATAAATCATTCTTTATTTGTATAGCACCAATTCATAACAAATGTGATCTCAAGACACTTTACAAACAAGCAGGTAAAATACCTTACACTTTGTACTGTTTACAAAGATCCAACATGAATCCATCATGAGTGCTTAGTGATATTAGCGACAAGTTTCAGTGGCAAGTTAATCAAGAGAATTAAAATCAGAATCTGGGTTTATTGCCAAGTACATTTACACATACAAGGAATTTGACTTGGTGTATTGGTGCTAAACAATTAACAAGGAAATAAAGCAGAACTAGCAACAACTTAAATAATACAGAATAAGAAGCTATTACAATATATAAAATAGTATTTAAAAATGTAAAATATGACATATAAATACATAAAAAACTCAAAATGTACAAAAGGTACAATGTAGGAGCTGTGCAGTGGACTATGAGAAAAAAAAAGAGGCAGAAAGCTCGAACAGAACCAGACTCATGATGAACAGACGTCTGCTGAAACTGTGCTCGGCTTGGAGAGTGAGACAGAGGGAGATGCAGGAAGAACGAGACAGATCGACAAACAGAGCAACAACAAGAATTAATAAGACAGATTTTAAAGCTACAATATCAATATGTAATAATGGCACTCAATGTATGTGTAGTATTAGCAGTAACGGCTTAGTATGATAAGAGACTGATCGGTCTAATATAAACATTAGCAACTGTAATGATGTTGAAACGGGAAAGACAGATTATGTTAACTTTATAGTAGTTAAAGTTGAGCAGCTCTAAGATCTAATTCAAAGTTTGACTCCTTCTGCCCAAAATAAATCCTCTTTTCTGAATCAGCAGTAAGGTAACTAGCTTGTCAGCATCACATTGATGAGGCACAAAACATCAGAGAAAGCCACATGATTTGCTTCTGTCCACCAATACCGATGTTCAACCGATGTTAGAATGCGCTCCTATTTTTAACCTGTTACTCCGTGTAAGCTGTAAGGCTGATTTTAAAAAAAGGGATAAAATAAAATGACAAATAAAATAAAAAATAAAACAGTGAAAGGGAGGTAAACGACATAAAGTTGTCAGAATGAGTGGGGCAAACCACCTAGCACCTTATCCATTGATCTGTCAAATATTGTCTCCGTTTTGACCATTTTGAATTGAACAAGTCCTTTCTTACTCTCAATAAGAAAGTCAGTCTTTCCATCTCGTGAATCTCTTTCATAATTTCGAACCAGTTACCTTCTGTGGGCTGATCAGTCTGTAACCATTTACGGGTGATCCCTTTTTTTGCTGCTACTGAAAATATTTTAAGAAATTATCTATCACCTCCTTTTATTTCGTCGGGCAGATCACCCAAATAAAGTGAGATGAAAGTTAATGGAAACAGTTGTCCAAGAATCTGTTCCATGATTGTCCAGATATTTTCCCAAAACAGTCGTATCTTTGGACAAGACCAAAAAATGTGGTGGTGATCTGCCCCATCACACCCACAGTCTCTCCAACATGCACAGCTTCGACCTACCAAATACCTTTGCAATTTAGGAGTGATGAACTAGCGTACATGATTTTTCCAGCTAAATTCACGCTAGTACATAGAACAGGAAGTAGTAAAGATGTTTTCCCACTGTTGACTGGTTATTTTTTCATTTAATTCCTTTTCCCATCTACAAATCCATTTTCAACACAAACTTTGAATTCATAATGAATAAATGTAATCTGTAATGCGATGCATTTTGAACAACATTTGATCATTTAGGGATTCAAATGTATAGGATAACTGTTTTTTAAATTTTATTTTAATTACAAAAATATCCCATGTAGCCCCTGCAGCACTCTAAAGTACCCGTAAAGCCCTGGCTCACACTGTGTGATTTTCCCCCCGATTGTATAAAAGTCGGGGTGGCATGTCAGCTCACACTGTACGACTGAATATTTTACGACGCCCGACCAGACCTTGAGATTGACGTGCTCACACTGTACGACCTGATTGTCGGGCACGGCCGGAGAGCTCACACTGTACGAGTGAAATCGGGACGGAGCGTTGACAATTGTTAATAAAGTTTCATTTGAAAAAAACAACGGAGGACGGTTGGTGAAAGAGAAGGAAGTGGAAGTTGTTGTAGGATATAGAAAAGTTGATACAATCGTAGATATATGGATACAAGTTTCAGAAAAGTGCTGCACTGATGATCTGTACAGAAAAGGAAAAAAAGAAACGCTGGTCGCCATGACTACAGTCCTCCCTTGTCTCTGGTGATTATATTGTAGTCACACACAACTTCTGCCGGACCCTTTTCATGACGTAATCATCCAGATTTAAAATTCTAAATATCAAACATGTTTGAAATAAATCGGGGCGTCCCCGACGATCGCCGGGCAGATCGGGGACGTTGAGATTGGATCTTTGTACCGCTCACACTACGAGATAATCTGAGCAGATAATCGGGTCCGAGCAGCCTTGAGTCAGGAGCGAACCCTGAGATTGTCGGGAAGGAAGAATCGAAGCTCGAATCGGCCCCGATTATCCCGCAGTGTGAGCCGGGCTTAAGGTTTTAACCCCAGTTCTAAATCAAGTAGACTACTTTAAGTATGTGAGAAGGCGTCTAACACAGTCAGTGTAACGCTGTGTGAAGGACCATGTCTGCACTTTATATGTAATGGTGATTTATATAAGAAAATGACCTATGACACTATGAGTTTTTCCATGACCAACCATCCTCAGTGAGTCATGGCTGAGTCCAGACAAAGGCCCTCGAAGCGCTCATTCCAACGAAATGACAATAACCCTCCCCGACACACCTGATGAGCAAAAGGTGTCACAACCATGTGTTTGCACTGGATTGGAGGCCAAGAGATTGCATCAAATGATAGCATGCTTGTGATTAAGTTCCAAGTCTCGTGGCATCTGTAATCAGTGTCTGGCCCAGATGAAAAAGCTTTGCCGTGCTTTGTGTGTTTATCAGCTGTTTCAGGTCCACAGCTGTCCTTTGGAAGTCGAGAGGAGCTGCCCATAAATAATAATACGTAGTGCATTTGTCTGGCCGGGAGCCAGCAGCATATGTGCTCCCTTTTTTTTTTTGAAGTGTGGTATGTGTGTGTCAAGGTTTGCTTCATTTAATTCCTTTGATCTTTGCTATAAAATGCAGAAGTCTTGGGGACAGGGACAGATAATTGCATTTCTCAACGAAGAGAGAGATTTTATTTTCTCAGGAATATTCCACCTGTTTTTTTTTTGTTGTTTTTTTTTTTAACCATTTCAAGTCTCCTGTTGGTTTTCAAACCCTAAAGTTGCTTATGGTGTTTGAAGTATTATATAGATACATACTGTGTCACATTGGCTGTCACTTTTAATCCAAAGAACCAGACCATTAGGGTCGGGCGGGGAGAAAAAGCTCTGCCTGTGAAACCAGTCCAACCATTACTCAATAAAGTGTGACCCTTTGTATTTCCAACAAACCCCAGTTTTTAAAACTACGGCTAAAGGCACTTTGTCATGCCAAGGACCCCCGTGAAGCATCATCCTGGAATGACTGGAACCCCCCCCCCCCTCTATGAAAGTTTCTTAAATGACTCTGTTGATGATTGGCATAGAAAAAGAACACAGATGTGTGTATGAGATGATTAGTAACATCTAAAAAGACATACAGTATATTGAAGTTGTGTTATTAGTTAGTTATGTTTGTTTCACCCCCCCCCCTCCGTCCCCTAATCACCAAGTTTCTGCACCTCCTCTGGTGACCCCCAAAGGGATCCAGAACTCCACTTTGATAAACCCTGTCCTAAGGTACACTGTACAAACGAGCCTGACAGAAGAAGGAAATGGATACAGACACCAATTTCAGGAAAGAATACTGAGGCCACTGATTTTGAGCTGAATATAGCTATACCTTTTCAATTAAGGGTGTGGACTCATATGACAATGCAAAGGCGCCTGCTTAGCTGTGATACACTTTTATCCAAAGCGACGAACATCAGAGAGTAAGTACAACACAAACAAGGATCTAGAAAAAGGGAACAATGTCAGTAAGAGCAAACGATCAGCTTTGAGTCTGATTGGACACACAGGTGCTAACAGGAAGTGACCAGAGGCAAAGCACAACATTGAGGGCAGTTCTTGAGAGCTCTAATCAGTATAGAAACCATCTTATAAGTCGTCGTTATCAAACAAAAACCATCGTCATTACCATCATCATCATCAATAATATGGAGACCATCATCATTAAGTTAGTAGGTATTCATGAAAGAGCTGGGTCTTTAGCTTTTTCTTAAAGGTGCAGAGGGACTCTGCAGATCGAATGGAGTTTGGAAGTTCATTCCACCACCGGGGGGCGATAGAGGAGAAGAGTCTAGTCAGAGACTTAGGACTTTATTCTTCTTTTAAAACACATTTGTTGTTCTTAGTAACACATTTTTATGACAGCCGAAATCTGTACATTGACAGCTTTTGTTAAAACTTAGTTTGTTTGAGATTTTACCTCCTATTGTTTGGGACTAGTACACAGAAATCTGAAAGTCAAAATGCTGATATGCAGCGTAGATTCAAATAGTTAAAAATGTCCTGGACGTGAAGTTTTTTCTGTTTTGTGACTCATCTGGGTAAAAAGTCGCTTTAGACATGGCTTCACTCTTTCAAATGTGTCTCTGGCTATCAATGAAACCCTGCAATTTTCACTGGAATCCACACCGGCTGTGCATGTAAGGGCAAGTTCTGGGGCTTGTGTAACATGCAGTACGTGTGTGTGTGTGTGGGTCTGTGTGTGGGTGTGTGTGTGCGCATGTGTGTGTGTGTGGGTGGGTGTGTGTACTGTATTTGTGTCCGGGTGTATGTGTGTGTTGTTTTTGTGTCACATTTGCACATTTCTAATTCGGGACCTCAAGGTGCCTTGAATGCCCAGGTCTGGACACATGTGAGGGCTTGTTAGTTCAATGCTTTTTTTTAAAACAGCTCCTATAATGTCACAAAAACAAAGTTGCTTGGGACAGTACTTTTTCTATTCATTTAAATTTGATTTAATTGTATGCGCTTCATTGTTCCATAAAACCAGATGAAAATGACACCTGCAAGGTCTCACTCTGTTATTGTAAAACATGCTACACACACATCAGTCCCAAAAACAGGACGTACAGTAAGGAAATGCATAATTGGAGAGATAGAGGGCTGCACAGAGACTGGCGTCCGGAGCAGGTGGGGGTTCAGTGCCTTGCTGAAGGGCACTATTGCACCACTCTGGAATTGAGCTGACACCTCTCCAGCAACCAGGCCCACTTGGTACATACCGGGACTTGGACTGGCCCCGACCATGCCCAACACAATTCCTGACCTATGCACTGACTTTGCACCATTATGACAAATGGCAAACATGCTCAGGAGCTGATTTCTTAAACAGATAATTTTATCTTAGTAGAACTAACTGTAAGCCATTTCAACCAATTCATTTTTAACCATTTCCATCATAGTTGTCTGCTCAGCTTTGATGCTAAGCTACATTTGCTGCAGACAGTACTGAGAGTATTCTAAACTGTAGAGTCGTAGCATGCTCTGCTGGGCACATTACATAAAAATATCATAAGTGAATCAACTTCAGCAATGTTTTCTACATAAATGGTTTTAATATTGGTTTATGTCCAAATAACAGAAATAAATGGACTTGTAAAGCGTTTTTTCTAGTCTTCTGACTACTCAAAGTGCTTTTTACACCGCAGGTCACACCTGCACATTCACACACTGATGGTAGAGGCTGCTGAGTAAAGAGTCCATCAGATTCCATTCATATACGTTTGTGTCTTGCCCAAGGACACATCGGACATGCTGTTGCAGGAGCTGGGGATCGAACCCTCGACCTTCTTGTTGAGAGACGACCGACTCCACCAACTGAGCCACAGATACCTTTATATCTAGTACAGGCCAGTGCTGCCATTAATATCGGCCATGCACATGTGTCAGAGTGCTTCTAGTCTTGACCTTTTCTGAACTTATGTCAGAAATAGTGTCGGTGTCCGTTTGATGTCAGGTGTTTGTTCTGTTAAGTGCACTTGTTGGAAATTTGCCGTTAAAGGAAAAAACACATTTGCCAAACGATCTCTGCTGGTGAGTCAGGGCTTGCCCTCTCCGGCTTGCAGACAATAAAAAACATAATTTGTACCTGATGTATTTGGATTTAAAAAAAAAAAAAAAAAAAAGATGGTGTAATTAGGTTAGAATTTGTTGTCCTTTTGTAATGCTTTCATCCTTCTCCAGCTGGTTGCCCATGCCAGGCTTGTAAAGTCAGACCCAGACCGTAATGGGTCACGATAGGGCTGGAGCTTAGAACGGCCCGTTGGTCAGCTAACGGATTCATCGCCAAAGAAGTTAGAACTAGTGCTTTTTCAGTCGAGGTCAAATGAGAACACAAAATGTAACAGCAAGAGCCGAGCTTGAGTCATAAAAGAAATACTGTGCCGTAATATGAAGCTTATCTTTTAATCTACAACTCTACAAATCTTGCTCTATTTGACAAATCAATCAGTGCTTCTTATCTACTTGATGTATTGTTTTGAAGACACCTGCCCCGGGAAAAGACAAACCCCAGGCCGGCCCGTCTAAATCTCCCTCCCTGACCGAGATTAAGAGCAAGTTGTCAACGACCGCCAAGGAGGTAAGGGCTTGTCATCCTCTCTTTGCAAAATTACCGCTCTTAATTGAATGTCTTGACGCACACGGTTAAGCTGATGATTTAACGGCCCTTTTTTTTCGAACCAGGGAAAAGCTCTCCCGAAGACGGAGCAGAAGTTTGAGAATTTCATCAAGAGTTCTTTTAAAATCTCTGACAAGAAAGTAAGTAATCGTGATGCATCATGCATGCATTTATTTATTACTCATGGTCTTTAGGAGCACTTATGAGGCAACTGAGATTGCTCTTTGTTTATTTTTACATCCTACATTTTTTTTACATTTTCTTATGCAACGTGCAATTTATGTCATTTGCACTTTTAGCCAAAAGGAAGTTGTTTTGGTTTCCAGATATTTTCCAGTTGCTGGGTGTTAGTAGCCAAGGTCACCTTTACATCAACCTCCTTTTCAGCGTTAAGAGCTTTTTGCCATGATGGATATCCAAGAATGTCTTATTGTTCCCCACGCTGTCCTCGTACTTCCACTGTCCATTATGTCTCAAAGGCCTCCGCAGCACAGCGTGTTCTCGATGAATTATGCTCATTTTTGTTGTCGGCCGGCTCTTTTCGAGATGGGAATGGGAGTACACCTGCCAAGGCAAACTCTTTCTCTGTGATTTACTGGAGTGTGTCTTTTGTAGTCTTAATGAAGGGACTGGTGGTATGAGGATGGTACCAGTCTCTCTCTCTCACATTCGAGGCTTTGGACCAACCTGACATTTTTTTTTTCTCCAAATGCAAGCCTTCAATCTTTTCTAATGCTGCCTGTCGTTTTAGAAAAAAAACAGTCTCTGCAGATTGTTTTGCAGAGCCTGAATTAATCACCCAAAACCTTTTTAGACGTTTAGGCAGTGGGCTGGATGCAACACCTCAGTTTTCCTTTATCAAAAGCATCTCTTAAAAAAGGCTATTTGAACGATCATGTGTGATTTTACTGCAGTATTAAAATGTTAGCTGTACAGTTATGAGTGCAGGTGAAAGCTCTTTAGACTGGCGCAAGAGCTGGTTGGACAGGAAAATGAGCGAGGGGGGGGGTGGGGGGATGGGGGGGAGCTTGTTGATCCCAGTGTGTAGAAAACATCTGTGGAAGTGCTTTGGTTTCATCAGCCAAGGCTGAGATCTGTCAGACCTGGAGCACCTAGTCATATACTCTGGTATGTAATGTTGCCCCCACCCAACCCCTCGTCGTTCCCCTCAACAGCCCCCGTCTAAAGTCAGCGTTCCCACAGGCGAGACGCACACAAGCATGTTTTAGTTAAAAAAAAAAAGTGAGTCATGTGTGTAACGCTGTATAGCACCTCATCGGGATGATTTATAATTCCTTTCTTCTGTTCTGTTGTTACCCCCTCCACCACCCCTCCACCCCTCTCCGTACCTTCCTCAGGTGATCAAGGACCTTTGGAGTTTTGTACAAACACTGAAGATTGGGAAGAAGTAACAAACCTTTACAATTTGAAGCATTTTTTATATGTTTTGCATCCTGCAAGACATTTAAAGGCACAGTCAGCGACATTTCCTACATGGCCTTATTATGTCATCATTACTAACTCTGAGTTGGAGTGAAGATGGACTGAGGGTTAGATATATGGGGAAAGACATTACTGATTCAGATTTCTTCTTTTCTTTTAGTTGGTAAGATGTGAAGCACCTCCTGAAGCTAGTTTGCAATTCACATTTGAATGAACTCAATCAGCCACGTTCAGCAGGTTGCAGATTTTCTAAAAGTAGTAGCTTCATCAAATGCAAATCTGAACCACTTACAAGGAAGGAAAGGAATAACAATACCCATTAGGATCTGCAGATATGGCTGCATTCCAATATCTATGAATCATAAACATTTGGCATCCTTTGATACATGGATGTTAAACTTGGTGATATTCTTCAGTAGATACACTACAGAGATTCACTCTGGTTAGCACTGCTCCTATACATTTCCCTTGATCTCCAAGATTTACAATTTTCCAACAGAATTCAAATTGGGCTACAGACTATTAAGTTAGCCTGTTCAAGAATGTTAAAAGCACAGTGCTATGACGAGGTAGCATGTCCCGATTGTTTGCATACTTCATGCTAAGTATGTTCTTTGTGAGGATGGCTGCAGTGTAAAAAAAAAAAAAAGTTGATGCAATTTTTTAAACTTGCTTCACCTAAAGGCAATACAAGTTGCACATGCAAATATCTATAGCTGATTTAAATAAGAGATATGTCGGTTATTAGATAACAAAGTTTACTCAGAAGAGTCCAGACAGAATCTAGTGAAGTCACTGCTTGGATTTTGGTTTTCTGGTCATACCTTGTTTAACACAAAGATACCTTTGCTGTCTGTGAGGTTTGGAAATGTAACTTTTAATATATCACTACAAGGAGAAAGACATGTTTAAACTCTACACACCAGGGTTCTTTGATGTACATTATAAAAACTCAACCAGCTGCTGACTGCAGGTGGAGAAACCTTCTAGTTTGCAGAAGTTATTCCTTTCCTTGCTTGTAGACGGAGAGATTGGTATGCCTACATTTCTTTTTACAAAGTTGGGTTATGTTGCCTGGAACTGCACCTTACAATCTGCTAATGCTGCTGCTCTTGCAGTGTGATGCTATGAGCTGAGCCTAGTTTCAGGTGCTTCGCATCTATGACACCGTGTTCTTAAGTCCACAATGCAATAGGAGATATTGCAGAATGTGCCTTTAAATATCTCTACTGTAAACTGAGAGTCACCAGATGTGTGAATTTGAGCCGTGATTACAAGGATGGTTAAGACATCTGAGCGGGGGGGAGGGGGGGACAGTGATGACATCTTTCCTCTTGAGATGTTTTTGTGTTATTTTAAGTTGTGTCTGGCTTTAAAATGCATTTTTAGCTTACAAAACTTTCTGATTGTACTATGAATCTGAGAAATTGCTTGATACATATTGAACAGAAACTGGTCAGTTTATGTTGAGATGACAGGTTTATTTTTTTCTGTCCTTCAATTTTGGTTAGAGCAACCCCTGCAGCAGAACATACCTGTAATAATCAGGTGTTTTCTATAACTCTTAAGGGCCAACAACACAAACACAACAAAATATTATTATGTCTTTATTTGAACTCGAAAATCATTGAAAGCATAGCCTTCATTTACAATGACGTCGAGCAGGATAAACAATGAAAAATAAAAAATATACATATATATGTACACTTACACATATACTTACACATATTCTTATAATAATAAGAAGTATTCAAATCAAAATCAATTAAACATGAGCAAACAGAAGTAAGGGAGTTAATAATTAAAGATCTAAAATGCAAATAATCGAAAGAGTCTTTCTAAAACATTTCACTTTAAAAAAAAAAAAAAAAGCAATCTGGAAACATTACGACCGAAACATCTACATCTATGTTTGCAGTTTTAATCTCACTACTGTTGCGCATTTTCTTCATCATGTAAACATTTGACTAAACAGGACGTGTGTCAGCCATTGCTTTACATCCTGGCATTTCTGAACAGTGTTATATCTTAGTGTTTTAATTAGAGCCTGACCGATTCATCAGCCAGCCGATATTAGCGTATCAAGTGACTATCGGTGTCGGCTAATTTTATCGCAGACATGCGCGGATGTTACTAGATTTATTCACCAGTCAAAGAATCTCTTTCACCAGCAGAGGGCGCTATATGGATTATAACAAGCATCATCACTCTCCAGAGTGTCAAGCTGCAACACACAGGCGCAGTTACTTTCCAGTTCAGTGACCATCATGTCCTCGTTATCCTGTATGTCTTTAGTGTTTGATAACGCATTCAATGTTTATTTCTACATCGACCCACTTCTACAGATCGACGATAGATCAAAGAAAGATATCGGCCGATTTATCGGTATCTGATTTTTCTCTCTTCCTAATGTCGACATATCTGCATCACCCCCAAAAATCTCATATCGGTCGGGCCCTAGATTTAATACTTCATTACTTCACATTTATATTAGCATCATGGAAACATGCAGAACCTGCAAATGTTACAAACACGCTGACTCGACCCGTTCAGAGCGAATTAATTCATATCAAGCCCGTTAACGTGTGTCATAACCTAAAGGGTGATTACAGATCAAGTGTTCAGAAGAGCGATACACAAAACCTTACAAAGAGTATTATGAGGTGCATAAAAGCAACACGGATAGACGCACAGACTAAAATGATTTTATAAACACAACATACACAGCAAGTTAAAAACACGGCTAACTAGCTCCAGGAGTAAAATTTACGACGTGTAATCAACGCTGTTAAAACATATTACAGGCCTATGATTAACACAGACTTTCTTATTTATTGCAACGTAATCACAAGGTGTATATCAGAGGGACATGAGAGCCCGTAAAGAAGTCAAACCCGGTAATTGTTTGCACTCTTGTGTATCAGCGCTCTGGTGACAATAAGCACTCACACCGGCTCTGCGTATGATGTGTTTATGATCCTGTTTGAGGCCTTTTTACGAGACAAATGTTGGCGGCTGGGTACCATCTTAAGCCAATCAAATCACTTTGTCTAACCTAAAAAAAACTATTTAAAATTCCTTACCTATAAACTGTACTGTGTTAATGTGTCATCAAAGTCGCTCTGGTCATTTACCGTATCAGTAGATTTTAAATTACGTCTGAAATTTCTCAGTTTTCAGAAGGAGCAGCATTTCTCATGGTTTGTGTACGAGTTCCTTCAGAAGTCCTTCATCAATACTTTCTTTGAACACTTCCCTTGTATCAAACCAATTGAACGTCTCTGTAAATACATCTCTTGCTTTTTTTTAAAGTACGGCAGCTGAATTATGATATTTTTTTTTTTTTAAGTGTATGCGTAATCCGCCCTCGCTAATCGCTGATTTTGCAGCTTGAAAATGTTGTAATGATCTTTTATTTGAAACATTGTGTTTGCTTGTTTGGAGTAGACGTGTGATTTAGTTGTTAAATAGTTTTTAATTTCTTTCCTGTTTTTTTTTCTTGTGTGAACTTTTTTTTTTACCTTTTTTTTTTTTTTAACTCTGCTGTCGTTGTATCTTGGAGTCACTCTCCTTTTGATTCCGTGCTGAGAGGAGTTTTGAAGCCATCATGATGTCCAACGACGCATCTTTGTGTAGTGACAACAAAATCAATTTGAAGTTAAGGTCCCTGAAATGCTATTGGCAAAAAATGATGTTAGAAACAACATAAAGTTGTCTTGGTTTTTAGCAGTAGTGTACGACGGAGGATTAGGGCCATGTTAAAAAAAAAAAAAAAAATTAATTTAAAAATTTAATTTACGACTTAAATCTTGTAAATTTACGACTTTATTCTTGTAAATTTAGGACTTTATTCTCGTAAATTTACGACTTAAATCTCGTAAATTTACGACTTTATTCTCGTAAATTTACGACTTTATTCTCGTAAATTTACGACTTTAATCTCAAAATTAAAAAAGAGTTAGATTATTTGAACGTGGCCCTAATCCTCCGTCGTAGTAGCGAGTATCTCCGGTTGTATGAGACTATGGGACGCGTAGGTTGATGTTTTATTGACCCCCTCTCTTTCTCTCTTTTTTTTTCCTTTGTGTTTTTGTCTACAACCTAAATGACCTTCTGTAAAAACATCAGTAATGAGTGACAGTTGGATTCATCGAGCCTCTGCTGCATGTGTCCGGTTATCTTAAAATGTAAAGCTGATTCTCTGATTGTCCAATCTGAGTGTGTTTGAGTACATGATATCTGTGCAGACTCGACTTGAAAAGTGCATTTTGTCCATGTAGCC
The DNA here is from genome assembly GCF_963584025.1 of Labrus mixtus. Taxonomy (NCBI): domain Eukaryota; kingdom Metazoa; phylum Chordata; class Actinopteri; order Labriformes; family Labridae; genus Labrus; species Labrus mixtus. Next base: position 4,785,959 of record NC_083621.1, on the reverse strand, counting down.
GGTCTTTATTGATTTCTTCATGCATGACTGCTGATGCTAGATTTTCATTCTGTCATGGTTTGTTGAGATGAACTTGTCCATCCATATTTCTTTTTTTAAACCTTCCTGTAACATGTACCTGAATAAAGCGAACCCCAGATGGTTTTAAGTTTCATTTTTGTGACGTTTTTTTGGCGGTAAACAAAAGCAAATTCTGAGTGTTCAGAATTAAAGGCAGGGTTGGTCATTTTCTCCAGATACACTTTTTTAAGATTTTGGTTGAAGTTGTCTTTAGGTCCTGACAGAAATTAATAACTCATGTTCTCTGAAAAAGGAAACAAAGAAAATCCGTCATCTGTATCAGTTTGTAATCCTGTAAAAAATTAAACCAATGTCTGCCAGGAGGTACCAATCTGATGAACCAATCAGACGCCTCCCTGCTCGTTCTCTACACAATGCATGCACGAGCCCACACTCAAAGCATGAGCTGAGGTCCGCTTCTGGAGCAACGGCGCTCGTGCATGTAAGTGAGGGGGCGTGGCTTTAGAGGGAGCACAGAGGGGAGGGGGCGGGTGCAGATGCAGCACTGAGGGAATGCAACTTTCAAAATCATGCTAGTTTTCAAAAATTACCAACCCTGCCTTTAAGGTTGTCATAATGTTCCCTACTTTTCCATACCATATGTTTTTAAACGATACATTCTCCATTTCTTTAATGAACGATAAAATCAAGAAAAAAAAAAGGTCCTAACCTCTCCAACACCAGTGTGCCTGTAAGCGCTTCAGAGACCACTCCACTACCAAACACAGGTAAGCTGCTGCACTGTTGTTTATCAAAAACAAAAAGTATGTTTGAAAAGGAGACAGATGAAGTTCAAGGGCATATATTCCCATCGCTTATCTACTATTGTCATTAAATGACAGGTTCACATTTTTTTATGTATTTTGAAACCCTTCTGTAAAGGCTTTATATGCGATCCAGCAGATGTCGCTCTTAAGCACCAGCATGAAACCAAAACAACTCGCGCTGCATTGTTGTGTTAGCATGCTAATGCTAGCGATCTTTATTATGCTCGTATCTTCACACTGCATGTAAATTTACCTGAAATGAGCGTGATCTAGAAACACAGTTAAGCAGTGAGTACAGTATGTTATTCTTCTTTTCTCTAGTCCCTCAATTAAACAACTTTTATACACGAGGGGAGGAGTCAGCCGGCCGTCCTGGCGATGTAAACAAAGTGAAGATAGGACTCTGAAAACATCACAGACAGTGGGACTCGGGTGTTACACCCATTGTAGACAGTCATGACTCACAGAGTTATTTTCAGAGGATATACTTGATTTCTATTGTATTTAAGTGTGAAAAATCACATAGAAAGGCTTTAAAAAACATATTAATAAAATAATTGGCAGAGATTTTTATTTGAAGCGACAGCTGAAATCAAAGGGGACGAAATCTTCTCTCCTTAATCTGTGGGGGGGGAAAATGCTCTCAAGGTGCTGCTGAAGATCGACTTCTGAGTGGGACGAATCAAGTAGTGTTGGGACCAAATTCCCTTTTTTGTTATACTCTGGGAGAATAACAAAGACATCTTGAATAGGGCTGGGAAATATATCGAGTTTTTTAAGATATATCGATATATTTTCAAACAAGATGTAGGGTAAGACAATATCATTAATATCGATATAGTTTATGTTGGATATATATCGAGTATCGCCATTCAGCTAATCAATATCAAGATATGAGTTTTGGTCCATATCTCCCAGCCCTACTCTTGAAACTGATCTGTGACTGTCTTAAGAACTCAGAATTCAGCAGTGTTATCATTTGTGAGTCAGATTTGAAAAACTTCAACCCTTCTCTTTATTAATAACCGTCAGTCTGTGTTGTCACCACTAGGTGGCGCTGACATCCAAAGCCTTAACTTCAAAGCCGGACTTCATAATGATATAAAATTTATGAAGTTTTTTACCTGAAGTGTGAGTCAGGCATTACTTCACTGCCAGCTGAACACTTTTTTTTGTCCCGTAGCCTCGAGGAAGTGAGGCGCACTAGCGGATGCAGCTACGGGATGACGCACGATTTTATGTTCCAAACAGGAACGACTGAGAGGCGCGTGGAAATCCCCCCCTTTGTGGTTTCGCTTGAATTCCAGTACGGGGTTTGACTGAACCAGCCTGGAGGTATTCACTGACACACACACACACACACACACACACGAAGCAAAATCCTAAGGTGCCAAAAAAATGACATGAGGAGCATCAGTGGGGTATACAGAGTTTCCATCACACCCTCCAACCCAAACCACAATTCTTTCCCAAAAATAACCATTCCTTTGCACATGGCTGACAAATCTGAGACAATTTGTTTCATTTCACAAACAGTTTGTTAAGACTAAGGCACCAAATTTACTCAGAAGGATTTAGTTTGGGCTTAAATGTTAGCCTACGTTAATGCTGACTTTGATTTGACCCCCCCAAAAAAGGGAGTTTCAAATGGAAAAAGCTAACTTCTCCCAAGAGCCAAATATTCCTTAAATTCTTGAGGCTTGTTGCAATTCACTTGTAAAATCGCGTCCTGTTGAAACTCAGTTATGTACCAATGTAACATTAGTGTCAGAAATTAGTTCTTTGAATCACAATAATCAGGAATAAACAGGAAGTGAAATACCCCAAGATACCCCAAGATACCCCAAGGAGCATCTAGAGGTGGTACACAGAGAAATAAGCACAGACAATGCAGAGAAGAAGCACATTGGTTTCTTTTTTTTGAAGCAGTGTGTAAAGAGAAGGACTAGCAAGAGGAGGAGAAGACGTCTGAGAAAGAAGACTTCAAACAATTCTGTTTCAGATTTAGAAAAAAAGTCTTTGAATTGAACTTATTGTTGCATTTGATTGTTAACATACACAACATTAACATCATATTGAAAAAAGGCAAGAAAACCATATGAAGAAAACCTGGTTGTATTAAAGACCATGTGTCCGTGGGCAGTGTGTGCTTTAACAAAATAAAACTACAGGAAACATAATGTAAGTTTATTTATGAAGCACCAATTTCAAAGCTTTATTGTCATTTAGCTGACATACAACAGTAGTGCAAGCAAAATGAGAGAGTGTTTCTCATCATCAGGATCCAAAAAAAAATAAAAAATGAATGAGACACAATTAAAATACACAAACACATACATTCATACAACGAGCAGCGCAGCAAAAAAGATATGACAAAAGACATAATATATCAAATTAAGAGATCAAAAAAAGAAAGAGATATGACTTAAGACGTACATAAGACATTAAAGTACACGATGCATTAATATATCCTCAACTCAGTTAATCTTTAGTGTGTCTACACATGTTTTAAATTTGAGTTCGAGTGTCCGCTTGAGGCTGGATCCAAGAGGTCACATTCACACCAAATTCAATGAACGATATTTGTTATCTATAGTTAGGAGCGAGGCTGATGGCCGGGCGGTTCGGTCTCAAAGCGGGCCGGGGGTTTCGTGTCCGGCCGGATGTCTCCTTTCTGCGCTTGTCACTTCTCCACTCTGTCTTTGTCCTGTCCTGTCCAATAAAAGGTCAAAAATATATCTAAAAACATGAGGATTAAAGCAGGATCATGCCATAGTTTCTGAAAATAAAGTTTGTCTGAGTCAATTTATCTGGATAACTCACTGATCATAGTTTTTTTTATAGTTCTCATTGGGACTATTTCTTCTGCACAAAGAATTTATTTTATTTGGACTGGAGGTAGAATCTAAAAAGTGGAGGATCAGCATGCTTTGATACCGCTACAGGTGAGTAAGACTAAATATATATCTTTTCTGATTTGGGTGAACAGACTCAGAAATGGTCAAACTTGTTCTGTTAGTGCCAGTCGCTCACTCTAACAGTTTGATCAAAGAGGAACAAGGAGGGGGGGGGGGGGGGAGGGGGGTGCACAGGTGAGTGTGCAGGTATCACTAACACAACATTAGGGCCATTAGGGAAATATTGCCCTTTTCTCTAATCCAGCAGTCACACGATACAGGACAGGACAGTCATCACAGTCTGTTCTCCATCTGGACCATCTCTCCAACCTGTGTGTGTGTGTGTGTGTGTGTTTATATGTGTGTGTGTGTGTGTGTGTGTTTATATGTGTGTGTGTGTGTGTGTGTGTGTGTGTGTGTGTGTGTGTGTTTATATGTGTGTGTGTGTGTGTGTGCTCTCAGTGTATCTCTGGTGTTAAGTTTGTGCCCCCATGAACATTTAAGTGTGAGTTTACAACAGGCAACGGGCAGTTTGTGCTGAATAAAATCAGCATGTTTGGCCATCTGCCTTATTAAAAGCCTGCAGCCAGTGTGTGTTTCTGTGTGTGTTTCTCTGTGTGTGTGTGTGTGTGTGTGTGTGTATGTGTGTGTATGTGTGCACACAGGTTGGAGTGGTCGTTTAGTAATTCTTTGATTAACAGTGAATCATTTCTAATTTTCAAGGTGTTTAAAACGCAAGCTAAAACATCTGAGGTGATTTGTTAAAAAGATAGAACGGTTATGATCTTTGCATGTTGAAAACAGACATCATGTCACTCAACTCTTCTCAGGGGAGAGGAAGAACTGTGGATGACAACTTAAAGGTTGAAGTTCTCCTACATTCAATCTGTTGGAAGCAAAAAGCTCCTTGAAGAACAGCAGGCAGTCCCCACCAACAATCCCCGGGAACCTACAGAAAATGTTGAATGCACTTCTTTGCTTTTAAAACACCTCAATGACAAACTTTTTGTAGAATATATTTATGCATGTTTGCTGATCAGTAGTTGTTTTTTAGAGTTATGAAGAGCCACTCATAAAGGATTGCAAAACAGCTCTAAAGTGTTCTGAAAAACTAAAATAAAACCTATGAGCTCATTTTAGGATTTAATTGAAATCGATTTTATTAAGTTTGTAGCTTGGTCAAAAGCCCCTTCTGGTTCTAAGTAATTTAAGAAAAAACAAAAACACCAAAATTCGATTTGGACGCGGTTTGTCTTCACTTTGACCTCCTTTGTTCGTGCGACTTGTAGCAACTAGTATCAATTAAAGCTACAAATTTCCATTAGATACAATCGCCTGTGTTGCTGCCAAGAGTGTTACTCCACATGCTTCTCTCCAGACGTCTTCAAGTGTCAGTATATCTTTCTCAAACACCAGGGCGCTCTTTTTTCATGAATCCGAGGCGCTGATTATGCAACTTCATCCTCCACTGTTCTTTAAACTGCCTTCAGGGAACGCAAACACTACTGTCAGACTGACTATATCACTCCGCTGACAACGCCTATGCCATGTGTTTTCACAGCTCCACTTTTGAGAGCTAAAAGCAGCTGTGCATGGCAACTAAACCTCGTTGAATTATTGGGGTTTTTTGAGGGTAATGCCACTTTTCTGAGTGCTGTTCTGTTTCTATTTGAGTGTGAACTCGCTCTGCTCCATAAAAAGTTTAGCATAAGCTTAATTAAATATATATTATAAGTAAATTTGTCTGTGTGGGGTTTACCTGCAGGACATTTAATCGAGGACAATATTTTTAGCTCTCATCTCTGGTGGAAAGAAATGTAAGGTCATGTCTCTGCAGGCATGTACATTTCCGCCCTTTTTTCTTTCTCACGACCCAAAGGGATGTGTGATTTTAAACACATCTGTGCGTCTAGTTTTAAAAAAAAAAAAGCCCACTTCACGACAACAGGTGTTGTTAACACGTGTTAATACTATATAATAATTCTGTGGTTTAGACATGCGGTCAGTTCTGTGGCTGGTGATAAGTGTTGTTATTAAGAAAGAGAGAGAGAGGTTTTGGAAGAAACTCAGAAGTTCTCCTCCAGAATGGGACATGCAGATGTGTTGGAAGAAGAAGAGTTCTTTTTTTAAAAGCTCCTCGCTCAGGTTTGCACTTTGGCGGCCTCAAGTGGCAGTGAGGGAGAACTTTGATTTGGGATATTTGAACTTAATTACCCTTTACCTGACAGATGGGCAGAGTGCAGTTTTTTTTTTTCCTCGGTTGTGATAACCTTTTTTTTTTTTTTTGTCCTGAAGCAAATGAGCCGAGTTTCATTTCATATATGCGGAACTGAGGACTCTTTGCAGCCACAGTTTGTGATTTGGACCCAACAGAACATCTCTTACAAGACGTCAACCAGAGCTCTGTCAGAGGCGTGTTTGAGTGAGCATGTTCTTAACAATGTCGGCTTCCTTGTGCAGTTTGTTCTTCACACGTCGAACTGAAAAAAAAAACTTCTGAGTTGGTCCGTAACCCCCCCCCCCCCCCCCACTCCTCCACACACACATATTCAGACACATTCCCCCCACATTACACACACACACACACCCATCCCTCCCATGACAATTGTTTTGACCTTTGCTCTGAGGAAATAAGGCCGTCTGTGCTTGATGTGACAGGTTGGCACATCACCTGGATACAAGCAAATAAACGAGCAAGAGGGGAAAAAATATCAAGGGAACATTTCAAGCATTCACAGAGAGCTTTCAGAATGGAACAATGACTTTGCCCCGGGGGGAATAAAGTGATCATGCTGGTATGTTTATATTAGACAGAAAGGAAGCCATCATTGTCATCACCAGTGATTTTCTCTTTCACGGCAAGATTTTGACAGTTGACTGTATCTTAATAACAATTCCCTCTATGTTAAGTCAATTGTCATGGGTGATGCGCTTATGTAAACATTTTTTCTCCACAGAAAAAAAAAAAAAAGCAGGGAATTTTTTTTTTTTCCTGTCAGGATTTGTGAACTCTGTGGCATTATCACGAGTAGTGTGAATACAAAGCAGAGCTATTTTTAACAACTCTTACTCTTTGCAACCAATTTTATTTTTTTTGCAAATTTTTTCCTTCCAGTCCTCTCTTGGCGTTGGGAATATTTGAGGGATGACAGATTTTGGGATGTGCAGGGGGTTCTTCTAGTCGTGGATTGGGAACACATCAGCAAAACAGACATCAGGGGGAAGTAATTGTGTTTAAATGAGAGGAAGAGGTGGGGGAGTTCATCATCCATCTTCCCGTAAGCAAACCCGTGGGCCCAGTAAAACGCAGCCCAGTTGGTACAGCAATAGGACATGCGGTTATTAATACAGAAGAGGGAGGGTGCGCTCACCTCGACAAGCGCCAACACGCGAGCGCATTACCTCTACGGCTGCTATGGCAAAGATGTGAGCTGCATTCCTCTGCCCACAAACTCAGAGCTTGTTTCCCTTAACATAGAGGAGAGGCTTCTGAGCGTTAGAGGATCACATCTGGGGGAGTTTGAGGGCTTAGAGATTGCTCAAGGGAACTCAATGTTACTCTGTGGTCTCATATTTGAGATTTGTTTTTGTAAATGTTTTAACTTGCAGAAAATTGGAAAAAAAAACATGAAAAAATGAAGTCACAAAGACGTCAACTATCTGGATGTGAAAGTTTGAATTCCAGTTACCTGTTCAGTAACGATGTAAACAGGGTATGACTTGAGAGTAATAATGTTATCGTGCAGCTCAGCATTTTTCTTCAAAAGGTGGTATTCCAAAAATGTTAAGAGAGATTTATAACACTCAATATTAAACTCACTATAGTAACCATCATAATCATTTGATGATGCATAACTGCTCCAATGTCCAAACACTTAAACCTCCAACTTTAAACTTCTGAACAAACCAGTAGGTTGAACAAGTGGTGTGCATATATCCAAACCTCCAGAAGATGTCTTGATTTTAACCGCTCCGCCATTTTCATTTTCCAGCTCCATGGACTCAGACGAGTTTGCATGAAAAGGGACGTTAAAAAAAGCTCCTTAAGAATGATAGTTGGTAAATTCCCCGGCTGCATTGCCCCCAAACGAACATCAAGGGGCTGCTGGGCTGCAATCCCCCAGACTGACGGGTCCAATATGGATGTTGGGTGGTTTTGAAAATCTGGTAGTGGGTGTATGCTGACCTTGGAGAGCATGTGTTATGCCACTTTTCTTATGGTGAGCAAGCAGAAGTTGGGAGACGGTTTAACACCTGAGAACCTGAGCATGGACACAGGTCCATAGGAGTTCTCCGTAGAGCAGAGGTGCGTGCCTGGACTGCTTACATGCTCTGAGATTTACCATCAGAGAAAGCCTCTCTAGGCCAGCCTAGACATGGCCTATTTTGCCAACAGGGGTCAATGTCGAACCCTATGGTCATGACCTATGGGTAGTGACCGAAAGAATAAGATCGCGGATACAAGCGGCCGAAATTAGTTTCCTCCGGAGAGTGGCTGGGCTCAGTCTTAGAGAGAGGGTGAGGAGCTCGGACATTCGGGGGGAGCTCGGAGTAGAGCCGCTGCTCCTCCGCATCGAAAGGAGCCAGTTGAGGTGGTTTGGGCATCTGTTAAGGATGCCTCCTGGACGCCTCCCTTTAGAGGTTTTCCAGGCACGACCAACTGGAGGGGAGACCCCGGGGCAGACCCAGAATGCGCTGGAGGGATTATATATCCCGTCTAGCCTGGGAACGCCTCGGAATCCCCCAGGAGGAGCTGGAAAATGTTGCTAGGGAGAGTGAAGTCTGGGGTTGACTTACTGCGCCTGCTGCCACCGCGACCCGACCTCGGATAAGCGGAAGAAAATGGATGGATGGGTCAATGAGGCATTCAAAAACCTTCTAAGTGACATGCCTCTACAGCATTTTGTTAAAGTGAGCACAGGATCTTTAGACTACTCGACTGAGATGGTGACTCTGAAACTTATCAAGGGGGTATGTGCTCCAGTTTTTGAGGGTATCACATTGTTTAGCCCACGGCGTCTCAGGCTATGCATTGTTTAGCTCTCTGTCGTCTCACTGAGGCAATCCTAATGCTGTTACATGGCATGGCAGTCGAGAAAACTTCCAAAAGATGCCGAAGGCTTATGATTGGGTTGTTTTTGGTTTAGCATCACTTCCCGGCATTGTTTATACGTTTGAACTAGGCCTTAGTGTTGATTCGTCTTTTTTTGCATTTCTTATCCTTCCCTGGAAAGCTTGGCCAGAAATCTTCTGTGTCCTTTGATAAAAAAGGTAGAAGATGTTTTGCCTGTCCCTCTGACAGATGTCACTGAGGCAATGTCAACGTTTTAAAGTGGCATGGCAGCAGAGGTGGATAAGAATCTCTGAGAGACGCTGAAAGATTTGGACATGATGAGCTTTCTTAGTTGACACTCCTTTCCTAATGATGTGTTCCAATTGTTGTAGTTATTGCATTGCTTAAAGGCTTTATATGCGATTTTTTGATCCAGCAGATGTCGCCCTCGAGCACCAGCATGAAACCAAAACAACTCGCGCTGCATTGTTGTGTTAGCATGCTAATGCTAGCGATCTTTATTGTGCTCGTATCTTCACACTGCATGTAAATTTACCTGAAATGAGCGTGATCTAGAAACACAGTTAAGCAGTGAGTACAGTATGTTATTCTTCTTTTCTCTAGTCCCTCAATTAAACAACTTTTATACACGAGGGGAGGAGTCAGCCAGCCGTCCTGGCGATGTAAACAAACTGAAGATAGGACTCTGAAAACTCTGAAAACATCACAGGCAGTGGGACTCGGGTGTTACACCCATTGTAGACAGTCATGACTCACAGAGTTATTTTCAGAGGATATACTTGATTTATATTACATTTAAGTATGAAAAATTGTATATAAAGCCTTTAATTACGCAAAAACACTTCCAGTATGCCAGGACCTAAGCCTTTTATTAACAGTGTGGTTTTGTTAGTTTTATCACAATCGAACATGGTTGCAAAGCCTGACAGGGTTAATGTGCTACCTTGCTGTGTCTGCTACCACAAACATGGACGATGGATGGACACCATCAAATTTTCTCTGTATTAAAAATTTCAGTTCTCTGTAAGTAATGTTGGCTTGTCAGTTTGTAAATTCTTCAAATGAATGATTTAATCATATACCACTCCTGTTGCTCCTCTTCTCCAAATGAACATGACAAATATGCTCGAAACATCTTTTATTTAACCATAGGATGTCAATATTGTCTCTAAATGGGAGGTTGTAATCCCCCACAGGTACAACATTTATTTCAACAGTCAATTTCATTCTCCACTTCAACACAAGTTTATTCCACTGAACGCACATTTCTCTGTCCAAAATTAGCAGCAGCCTCAGGCAGCACCTTTATCATGTTTTCTGACAGACATGCCTCACTCAAACCGAGGTGGTTTCAACGAGGCAATTTGTAAGTCCACAAACTTCAAAAAGCTGATATCTGTAATGACTTCAGCCCCCGAGCTCTATGAGGCCGTTATGCACCTTACATGTTCACTTGACATCTTCTATCGCTTCAACACCATAAGTTTAAACCAGGTGATGACTTCCATTTGCAATGAAACCAAATTGGGACAAAATGATTCTTCGAGGGCTGTCTCTCTCTCTCAACCATCAAAATGTTATTGTCTCTCACTGGTTATTTAAAGATCACCAAATAAAAACCAATGAAATCCATACTTAGACATCAACATACATGTTAATGACAATAAAATGCTAAAATAAAAATAAAACTGGAGGTGTCGGTAGCTTAGTGGTTAGTGTGCATGCCCCATGTATGGAGGCTGTAGTCCTCCAGGTGGGGGGGACTGGGTTTGAATCCGATCTTTTCTACAACTCACTTAGCAGATGCTTTTATCCAAAGCGACGTACATCAGAGAGTAAGAACAACACAAGAGAGGATCTAGAAAAAAGGGAACAATGTCAGTAAGAGCAAACGATCAGCTTTGAGTCTGATTGGACACACAGGTGCTGACAGGAAGTGACCAGAGGCAAAGCACAACATTGAGGGCAGTTCTTGAGAGCTCTAATCAGTATAGAAACCATCTTATAAGTCGTCGTTATCAAACAAAAACCATCGTCATTACCATCATCATCATCAATAATATGGAGACCATCATCATTAAGTTAGTAGGTATTCATGAAAGAGCTGGGTCTTTAGCTTTTTCTTAAAGGTGCAGAGGGACTCTGCAGATCCAATGGAGTTTGGAAGTTTAGCTCCTTTTCTACATGTCAGTCCCCACTCTGTCTCCCCAAAAACTGCGTCAGTCCACTGTCCTGTCTCTAAATAAAACCATGAAAAGCCCCCAAATTAACTGATTAATTGATTTAATTCCTAGCTCTTTTTTTAAATTTCAGACATGTAGTTTATAAATAACATTAAAGTAGGAGACATAGTTACAATACTTTTCTGAAAACTCAAAGCCCCTTAACAAAGAGTAACAACAAATCAAAACAGTGGGAAGTACTACACAACTTAACAACAACATGATCCATCACACATCCAGTAATTTCAGTTGATAGAAGATCTGAGTGCCTGTTTAAACCTGGGAAAACCCAACACACTCACAACCACAGACATTAACTCAAACCTGCCCCCCCCCCCCTCCCCCTCCCTCTGCATTGGTAGAAAAAGCTGCAGGGATATTGATAATTCTGATTCACATTAAAAAATAGTTTTCATAAAAGGGGGTATGGAGGAGGCATTACACACAAATCATCCTGCACTTTAAACGAGTTAAGCTAATGCATTTCTTGACCTATCATGCACTCACACCAACGCTGAGCTGGGATTTAACCTGATTTACTGGTTTAACTGCTTTTTTTGCTAAACTCAGCTACTCCTTTTTTTCATTTTCGTACCTTACCAATTATGAGCCAATGGCCAGCATAGAAAAAAACTGTCCAAACGCTGCAAACCCAACTTGGGCATTATTGTAGTATTATTTAGTTCTTTAGGGAAGAGCAACGTTCTTACACTGTTGTAGTTTTAATGTCAATGTCAGGACAACAATCTTAAAGAAAAACCCTTTGACTATGCAGACGTTGGCATCTTACCTAACAGGTTACCAAACTTCTGTACAATAAACAAACCCCACATCACAGACCATTAGGGTTGTTTACGCCCTGGCTTGTTTAATGCAGGTTGAAACTAAATGACCCAAATACACAAACACAAAGAAGCCGACTATTATGCAACCAAAACTATTCAACAGTTGTTCTACTCTCAACATATGCATGCACTCAAATAATGTTGGTTAGTTGTGTTTTCAGACTTGAACCACTTTTTTAACTATTGCTTGGTGATGCATAACCTAGTGCAAGTTTTGCTGCCCTTTATTTGGGTCACAAGGCAATAAGAAAAACTTTATATGCTGGCGTTTGACTTGAAGACGAGCAAATCTGTTATTGTCTTTTTGTCTCAAGACGTCTGGTCAAACAGAATTTGCACTGCAAAGCCTAAGATTACCTGTACATACTTTCAACCCATTCATTTAAATATGATCAATGTTTTACCTGCATAAATGATCCAGAAACATATCCAAGGTGAGGGGGAAGATCTTGGCATATTTTGTCAGAAAAACTGCATAAATCTTATTTTTCTAAATATAGTGTAAGGTGACGCAATGCATCACATATCTGTTTGAAGGAAGTGGCAAAAACAACCTCAGCCATATCAAAAGCTGGTTGGGTGTGGAAAGGTCCAGCCTTTTTCTTGGTGGGTGGAGGTACCAGCCTGCCTTCCCTTTATACATCTTACATCTGGAACGGGCACATTTTTTACTTTTTTTCTAAATAACATCTGCAGCTAAAAACCAGACAGGTAGTTAGACTTGATTGGTCATGGGTGGATTTTCTCTCTCTCCTCTTTCTATGTTGTTCTCTCTCTACTTCTTTCTCCCTTTTTTTCTACTCTACAAAGCCCAGAGGCTAGTATTTCACTGATTACAGAGTCCCCTCCATTTGAATGGTCGTTTGTGTATTGTCAGAACAAAGGGGCGAGCGGCCTCTGAAGAGGTGCTAGACAGGGGAATGGATTGGGCTCAGCGATTAGGATGAGTGGAACTGCAGGTTCAGGCTAGCTTAGCAGAGCAGAGGCAGCTCAAGGAGGGACTTCCACTCCAACTCGCTGTGGGAGCTTTCGGGACTGGGAAAAAAGAGGACTTGTGGTGCCACCGATTGCATTCCAGTGCAACTTATTGTTGACCTTAAATTAAAAGAAAGATCAGGAGTTGTATAGTGGACTAACCTGACCCCTTGTATTGTCAGTCTGTTCCAAGCTGCAAAACTGAAACCAAGGTGAGGATTGATGTCTTTAATGCCATGTCAATAATTAATTTAGAAGGATAAGTTCATCTTGGACAAAAAGTGGAACAACCTATCCACGCCCAAATGTGTAAAATGACTGAGGCTGGTCACTCAGGTTAGGGCACTTCTCCACCAACCTCGAAACCTGTCACAATCATCTGTAATGCTGTAATCTAAAGATTTCAGGGCTTCCAGGATAAAAAAAAATGGTTAGTCATATATGTTATATCAAGATATCAAGGTCAATCTTAGACTGTAAAAACAAGGAGGTAAATAGTGATGTCACCCACTGGTTTCTGAAGCAGAGTTATTTAAAGCCCAGTGATGGCCTTCTAGCTAACAGCTACAACACGCCAGCCTTTAAGTAAGATCAGCAACGCCCCTAATTATGCATAATAATTATCCTGAATATGATCAAAACGGATGCGTTGTAAAAATGAGCTATGACCTAAAAACATGAGCTATTTAAACCCAAACTGGTTTTTGTACCAGTCTCCAAACATACAATTCAAAAATGGGCACCGTTTTATTCAGCCAGCCTCGAGTGGACATTCAAAGAACTGCGGGTTTCTCCACTTCCCTATTGGCTCCACGTTTCCACCCCCCAAGGTTTCCTCTTGGGGCCGATACATCCCCGTCCCTTTCTGTATATTTTCCTAAGTTTGACTTTTAACTTGAGTTCCAAGAATAAAGTTCAAAGTGAATGTCAATGGCTATGTTTTTTTTTACACTTCTATGTGAATATATTTTCATAGAGATTAAAAAAAAGATAGAATGTCCTCCAATGGTCGCCCATTTTTGGGTTGTCATTCTGGCCCATGCTTTCTGCCTCTTCAGACAAAAACAGCCTGTCTGCATTAAAGCCTGATAAAACATGATTGGACAGAGCTACTCAGAATACAAACAGAGTCGGGAATACTTCACAGACCAGAACAGAAACCAGTTGAGGAATCTAGCTGTCAAAGAAAGCACAGATTCAGACTCAAATATTGGTACTTTTTTTTTTTCAAATAAATATCGTGATTTGACTGCAAGAGTAAAAAATAGGGGTTATTTTAAAAGGTTTGAATTCATGAATATACTGTTCTATTGCTTGCATGAAGCAGGTCTCCCAAGTGTCGCTCCCATGGTGGCGCCAATCTAATGCGTCGCCGCCACACAATGAGATCTAACCAGTAGCACCTGAGGAGTTGTCGGTAATCAGATAAACATTGGCCCTGACATGGTCGGGCTTTGAACACCCACTTAGTACTTCTCACCCCGAACATGAAGGTAATGACTTTAAAGTCCTCATCAAATGATGCTGGGCGAGTCTGGGTCACCCACTTGGTGGGCTTCGACCTCCTTTTGATTCCAGAGCATCACCTTTTCAAAGCTGTTTCTAAGCTGATTCTTAATTTACTCTGGGCCTGTGTGTCCTTAATGAGCTCGATACACTGCCGTTCCCCAAAGGGTCAAAGATGCTTTTAAAACACGGCCGGGGCAGCAAGATGTTTGTAATGATTTTAAGATAGCAATTTTTTTTTTCTTCAAAATCTTTTTATTAGTTTGCACAGATGATAAGAAACATACAGTTGGCATAAGAGTTGACCTTGTACTGTGGTCATCTTTTGTAAACCCCATTCCTGCCTTCTACCGCCCAACCCAGTTAACCCCATACCCACCCGCCGAGACAGGAATCCCAGCCTGTTTCCACAGTAGCCTACCCAGGAGTCTCATTCACACTCATGCATACTAGGACATGGAGCAAGAAGAGAAAGGAAATAATAAATTAATAAAGTAAATGAAGAAAAAACCACAAGATAGCACATTTTAAGTAAATAAGTCAAAGCTTTTTTTTGCAAGTCTCTCAGCCATTTTGTGCCACATTACACACAAGCAGCCCCAAGAAAACAATTATGAAGTCCCTTCAACTTCAGGGAGGAGAAAGAAATTAAAGAGCTGACAAAGAACACTTACATCATTTTACTTCTCAAACTTTTCACAGCCAGTCCACCCAGCTCTGACAAGCCTATTATGTCATTAAGGCGCTCACATGCTCCGCTGAAGTCTGAGAACCGAAACATAGATTTTGGATTACCTCTGCACGTCCAAGGAATCGACATTTATGTGTCAAACGTGGTCCAAAAAACCTGAGGACACATGGGGGTCTGTTGGCTGGTTGTTATTTGATTGTAGCGCTGTGAGATGTCTTGGCAGTTTCTCTGTGCTCAACAACACCCAAAGAATTCATCCAAACAACTTGAAGGTTCAGTGATGTTTTAAAAATGCACATATAGTGACATTAAGAAAAAAAAACTAGAGATGCCATACTTTAGTTTTTTTAGAGAAGTCAAGACTCCCCCGCTGGATGACATGAGGCAAATCATCATTAATGTCAAGCAGGCGACTGAAGTCAGTGGAAACATTAATATGTTCTGCATGCACCGCGGCGCTTGGGGATGATTTGTTGAAGAGCGACGCTTTTAATTTTCACCCTTCACTCCCCCATAAAGAGTGCCCGCACCCAAACTCTCTGGCCTCTTCCCCCTTCAAGGCAAAAAAAAAAAAAAAACCCTAAATGGCCCCTTAATGACTCCATGCAAACAATGTGTGACGGGGGACAAATTACTAAAAACACTTCCCCGCTTCTTTCCCTCCTCCCTCTCCTTCAGGTGATACTTGAGTCTGTGAGGTATAGCTCGCCCGCTGCAGTGCCCTCCCTCTCTCTCTCTCTCTTTCACCCTCCACAAAAATGTCATGGTGTCACGACCCCTGTTGCGACCCAAACCCCTGTTTGGACTTCACTCGCTTTGCAGGATGGCATGGTTAACAGTGTGTAAAGGGGATGTGGTGGGGGGGGGGGGGGGGGGGTGTTGGGGGTCAGCGTTATCCCTAATGGGGTGAGGCTGACTCCAGTGAGATGAGAGGAAGAGGGCCGTCCCCCGTCGCAGGTCTCACACCCTTGTCGGTCTGTGACTTCTTCTTGTTAAAAAAAAAAAAAAAAAAAAGGCTCCTGGGTGGTTTATATGAGCCAGTGGTTCCCCCCCCCCAGCATCAATCGCCTCACCTTTTTAGAGTTGAATGGGACACATGCACCCCTCCCGACAACTGCCCACCCCTCCTTCGCGCCCCCCCCCTGCCCCCCCTTTCTTTCCTTTAAGTCAATATGTCCGTGTCAGAGATGAAAGTGCAAAGTGGGAGGGACTGTGGAGGGGGGGGGGGGGGTCCTGACACTAATGTAGTACATTGGGCTTCACTTACTGATCTGCCAACTTCTTTTGTCAGGCCCCTAAATGCCTGCTAGGACCCCTTTGAACCGCGGAGCGCTCGCCCGGCCCGCCCGCCCGCCCGCCCTCAGAAGCCTCCTCCTTTAGCTTCAATGAGATATCCTCGCCGGCATTCCCACAGTCCCCGTCTCTGCGGACAGACACGCATAGCTGCACTAGGGGACGCGGCAAGGTTCAAATTCAAAGGCTTGAAAGGAGTCTGGGAGTCGACTAAAAAAAAAAATAACATCACTCGCCACTTTGACTTTAGAAGTTCAAAATTTGTTGTCATCAGAATTGAAGCAGGATGGAGAAATGTGGCTGCCTGAGGATCACTTCAGGCACCGTTTGGATCGGTTGGTTTTGAAAGCACTTTCATTGGCTGCCAAGCACGGCAAGGCCAGGTAAAATAAGACCTTTAACTTGCTTGCTTGTTTTTCTCACTCCCTCACTCTTGTCAGCTAATCTCTGTGGGTAACCTTATCCCGACTCTTGAGTGGCTGCTCCCCCTCCCCACCCCATCCTCCTTCTCCCAGCCTCAGAAACTGGACTGTAAAAAAAACAGCTCTCCCCATTCATAATGCTCACTCCTGCTGCAGCCTGTATTCATCGATAGCTGCCATTTTTATTTGTTCAAATTCATCATAAGACAGATACTGAGACGAGGAATGAATTCTTCAAAGTTGCAAGAAAACTACTGCTAACTGTCTGAATTCCACACATGGACTAAAACTTCAATAATATAGCAATCTTGATACCTGCTTTACTACCCGGTGTCCAGGGCACCCAATATTTGGTTATTTATTTTTTTGTCAATTATCAAAAGTTGCAAGCAAACTCCTGCTAACTGTCTGAAATTGCACACATGCATTGGCAATGTTTTGGGTGCTGCAGCATGCAACTTTTGATAATTGACAAAACAAGAAATAACCAAATATCGGGTGCCCTGGACTTCTATTTCTGTCGCTGTGGTATTAAAACAGGTGTTTGATTATTGAAGTTTAAAACTCTGGTAATGTGACAATCCTACACCGAGCAACACTTTATTCTCCTTGAGCCGCAGTTGCACAGGTGTCGAATTTGGTTCGGAAACAACAATTTAAAGTATGTTAAAGTTAGATAAGGATAAACGTGGTAAAATCACAAGTGTGTCTTTAAACAATTTCATGAAACTCCTAAAACTTAAACTGAGAAATAATGTCAGTTCTGTTTTTCCCTCATGTGCAGGATGGAAAAAGAGAAATGTATTTGCATTGGTTCACTTTGTTTTCTTTGGTGCAACCTTTAGTTGACATTTCTTCTTTCTAGATATCTGACCCTCTGACCCCTGATTGGCCAGATGCTGAAGTGACTCGTTGTCCAGACAAGTGCACATGCAGAACCATCCAAAAAAACTGGCTTTTGGCCATCACTGTCTTTCTGTATTTCCCACACACCTTGAAGACAAATGATGAAATCATAAACGCTCTTTTCAAAACGCCGGGATCTTCCCTGCATTGCCACAAGCAGAGAAACGTTTCCTCCTCCCGAATCACAGGTGGCCACATCCAAAGCCTGCTGCTGCTGCTCTCTCTCCTCTCAGACATGGATTTACAGTCATGCTCCGAGAAGTTTTGTCACAAACATGCGCTTAAAAAAAAAGAGGCGATGATTGACTCCACCGTGCTGGCTCCATCACAGTCAGAGCGCTAATTGCTGTTTATCATCTTGCCTTCTTTAAATCAATTGTCAGGTGCCTTTGTTTTGGATTTTGAGGGGAGAAATCTTTACCTGTGGTGAGCAGCAGCTAATGTAAGCCCTGTTTGATCCGATAGAGCCTCGTCTTTGTAAAGAAATCATCAAACTATCTTGCTGGATAATTACTATTTGCTCATTTCTGCTGTGATTTCCCTCCCTGAGGCAGACAAGGCTAAATTAGTCATGCTTTAAATGATACTATATATCAGTTGTGTTACAGGGGATTATTAAAGAGCTGTGTGGTTGGCAGGATCAAGCCCTGTTGTAAGGCAGACAGCCATGAATCACACAGTAAAACCCACATCAAGCCACTTTAGCCACATTTGTACCTGAACACAACACAAATGATTCCCCTGATTTATTCACCGATAAAGCTTTTTCCAAAATAAAAGCATGAAAGAAGATTTCCCAGATAAATAAATTAAATACATTTTTTTTTGTTTATTCTGCTTCCTGATGTTGATCAACAGCTCGAGCTCTTTAACTAAACTCCCTTTAATGAAAGCTCACCACAGGAGGGCTCTTTGAGATCCCCAACATGGGGAAGTTATATATGTAATCATTTAGAATCACTGTGAATATCAATGGCACAGGAATGCCGAGGATCCAGTTTTAATGGGACAATAAAGGAGAACCACAAAGGTTTTCTTTTCCTTTTTTTTCTTTTTTTTTTTGTATAAATGGCAGAAGGGATGTGGGCTCACTTTACTGCTGCCAGCTCGTAAACACATTCACACCTCTCTTGCATTTAAATGCGCGATAAGTTATAGCACATTATTGAAAAAAAAAAAAACTCGAGGTCGACAACAACCTGCATTTGAATGGTGTCTGGCAAGAGCCGAGGCCAATCCACAAACCTGCAGCAGCTTAAAAAGCACAAATAACACACAGAGAGAGAGAGAGAGAGTCAGTTTCTGTCGCTGTTAAAAAAAAAAACAGCAACTGGTTATTTTCACGAGCGGTCACAATAAAAAAAAACATTTTACCAGCGTTAAAAAAAGAAGAAAAAAAAACCTTTAAGTACAAAAAATATGTAAATTTAAACCTAAATATATAAAGTGAAATCACAGTTCCCCAATCCCTTTACACTCGGCTGTGTTGTCCACCCCCGATCTTCTACTTGTGGGAAATAAATCTAATTAAAAATGCCCCTAAACAAACTAAAAAAGCACTTCATCCCCTTGTTCTTGTTCTCCTTTTGCGCAGAGCTTTGCCCACCGAGAGGAAAAAAACCCACTCCAGGCTGATGGTCTCTCCAAGATTACCCTATCAGGTGCAAACCGCTGACATGTTTCCACCCACCAACAACAAAAAAGCCTCTCTGTGCCCAAATCTAAAGCTGCAGACGCACAAACACCACTGACAGGCACTGCTGCGCCATCATCAGCCCCCAAACCTCTCCAGGGATCCGCTGCTGCTGCTGCGACTTTCATACTTCTTGTTTTTGTTAAACAAGCCTGGATAAGTTTGTTTTCCCGGTTTTAGCGACTTCTTGGTGGAAGGGCGTTTTTATCATCCACCACTTTTTCCTCTTCAGCACTTGATAGAATAAAATGACCGATGCAAGGTGTAGAAATCCCCCGCAGGTACGGACGGAGTTAAACAGCCTGTGAGCTCTGGAGGAGCAGGATTTGGGATTGTGGGGAAACTCGGCTTTAGGTGCGTAAAACTCGGAGGATAATTTATTTGAGCGACGGGATTTTTTTTTTTTGGAGCTAGATTGAATTCTGAATCCTCTCCACGCTTTGGCACTCACATCCGGAGACGCGGTGGGGATTTCGGGGAGCGGAGGAGACTATAAGCTGAGAAAATAACACACTTCTGGATAATTCCCCCCCAACAAGGAAGCACCTAATGTTGCACCCCGTGACTCTGCTGCTGCTCTCCAGTGATCTATCCTTACACTGGGATTCAATCTCCCACTTACCCCCGGAGTTGTGCGCGTAAAGTACGCGCAAGGTGAACGAAAGCGAGATAGAGGAGGGGGGGCGATTTCGCCAACCTTTTCCTGGGGCTCTAACTCTGTGGAAGCAGGTGTATTTCAGGTGTACTTCTGCGAGTCAAGATGTCTCTGCTGCCTTCGAGGTTCATATACGTGTAAGTGCTCCACATCTCCGTTTGCCTTTTTGCACATTAAACTCGTACATTCTTGCCAATAGAAGTCGCCAAAAGCTTCATATTTACGCATTGCTTTCATCCAGGTAGGCTGCGTTTATTCTTCATGTAATTGCCTGTTTGATTCACTCCCCTCCTCTCTTCTCTCTCCCTCTCTCTCCACGTAGGTGTTTACATTTTCTGGTCCTCTATTTCCAGCTACAGGTATGTTTACTCCCGACTTTAACCCTGTATTTCTTGTGTTTACATGCTGCATGCGCTTCTTTTAAATGTAATGCTCATGATAGGTGGAGATGGTTTGACACGGAGTACCCGGCTCTGTTAGACTGCACGCCGGGTTGACTTATTCAATAGATCAATACTCATTTGGGGACTAGAAGAATAAATATTGTGTCTAAAATTGACAAGGACGCATTTGTTGCGCAAAAACAAATGATAAAATCAGTCAAGGAAGTTGGAAGAAATGGTTAAAAAAAAACTGCAACTTATTAAGTAATGTACAAGGATTATTAAAGTTGAATGCAGAGAAAAAATTTAAAACAATTTATAACATTTTTTTACAATTACAATGCAGTTCCCTGCATTCTTATCAGAACTGCATCATCGCGATATGATTGGCGATACAATAACAATAATTTAATCAAAATCTATTAAAATAACCAATGCAGCAGCAATAGCCTACTTTACACCACAGCACAGAAGCAGGAATATAAAAAAAGACAGTCTCGTGTGTATCTGCGTGCTTTGGCCGGATTATTCCACTAAATAAGGACCGCCATCTTCCCAAACAATTTAATTAAAACCCGTTGTTTTTAATTTGGAATTCAAGTAGCAGTTTCCGTGTTTTACAACAGAATCGTGCAATAAATATTTTGATCCCTGGGGTGAAAAAGTCGTTCTTTGAACAGCTGGGCTCGTTTGGGGCTTGTAAGCCTCACTTTTTACGAGTTGCGTCTCACTTTGAACAGTAATCATTTGCAGGCATTCACTCACCTAATTGCGCCGCTTTGATTCAGAGAAGATGCAGAGAGCATGCCCTCTCTCTCCCTCTCTCTCTCTCTCCCTCCCTCCCTCTCTCTCATAAAACTATCTGATCAATTTATTGGCATGACGTGTTTGATCGTGATAAATTTCTGAGTTGTTATGACCTCAAATATTCAAAGAATCTTCAAAAGGAGGAGAGGATTTATTCCTCACGTTGTTCCACAAACGCATCACCAAAGCCACATTAATAATGTAATTATAACTCAAATGCATGAAATATAAAATATATATTTTTTACAAGAGAAAGCTGCATCATTACAAGAAGGTGTAACATTTGATCTTTATTGGAGAAATACAACCAGGCAGGAGGGAAAGTTTGTTTATTCACTTCACAAAATGTATTTTATAGGTTGAAAAATTCTAGATTTATTTAGTCCTGCCAGGTTCACCTTGTTTATTAGCTTTCAGAGGCAAAATAGAGTGCAACTCCTGCAGTAAGATAGAAGATCCAAGACTTTTTGAAATAAATGAAATGCAAAATATAAAATAAATTCTTAAAAAACGCAACGGTGATGTTGCATAAGCCTATGTGCTCGGATTATTCCAACAGAGCTTTAGTGTCGACTGAGCACCTCTCACATGTAAGACAGGATGTAGTTCTTGTAAAATGTGGCCTGACCGATGTATAAGGAGCAGGGATTTTACCTATCATATGGGTTTTTCCTTTTTGATTTGGCATGTTTGTTTCGGTGTAGAAAGGGTGAAATAAAGCACATACACTGTGACACTTTGAGTGCTTGCTGGTTGATCAAACTAAAACATAAAATCAAGATAATCCCACCGTCCACGTTGCCTTCCCGTATTGTTTGCCCCTTCTGCTCCTCAGCGCTGCTGTGGCTGTGATTTCAAGAGGAAAGACAACAGAAGCAACCACAGTTGAAAGAGAACTTTGAATGCACCGCCAACATTTAGGAGTGTGTGTGTGTGTGTGTGTGTGTGTGTGTGTGTGTGTGTGTGTGTGTGTGTGTGTGTGTGTGTGTGTGTGTGTGTGTGTGTGTGTGTGTGTGTGTGTGTGTGTGTGTGTGTGTGTGTGTGTGTGTGTGTGTGTAGAGCAGATAGCAAGGTGTATCTTAGATGGACGCGACAACTAAGCTTCCTGGGCAAAGACTAGTGCCAGACTTTTGAAGTTTCAACCATATCCGTTTTCATGCTGTGTCTTTGAAGAAAGGAGACAGCGTGATAAAACACTGTTGTCGCTGCGGTGTGTTCACCTCGGCCATGTGCTTAGGCTTGCCTCTCTCCCCTGACGCAAAATGCAACTGTCTACCAAACACACCTTTATGTTTGTTTAGAGATGGGGAGATTTGGGATAAATCCTGTAGCAGCCTGGTTAGGCTATGGTTTGTTGTGTGATGCATTTTTTCCCCCCTGCTTGTGAACCTTGAGGTTGATTGTGTCTGAGAGAGAGAGAGAGAGAGAGAGAGAGAGAGAACGAGCTAACAACAAAGGATGCTGAGGAAATTTGTGTGAATTTTCCTCACACCTGTGTGCAGTTCTGGATGAGCAGACATTTTACAATCAATGCTTATCTCTGAATCAGCATGTCGAACTCCATATCCAGTTTCTTCTTTTGCAAATATATTTCAGCTTCTAACGTTGCATTCGAGTTTTGAGAAGAGCAGAGAGAACTTACCGATCAAACATGATGAATATGACTTCTTGTCCTTGATAATAAAAGTCATGCAGGTGACATTTCTGTCTTTGTTTGATCAGTTCAGGCGGACAGCTTGTCCTTTTTAACCAGTAACTTCTGAATCTTCCTCATTGAGCTACTAAATGTGTTGAGCATCAAATGTGAACGCTTAATAAAAGTGCCATTGTTGTTGTGGCTACTTGACCTTCGATAGGAGAGATCCTACAACTTTGGTTCATTTGCATCATTCAGTAGTTGGGATTTTCCACATTTTTGTCTTTGTGCATATACTCATAAAGCTTCTGAGGAGGGTAACATCGATGTACACTGCCCTGAATATTGCACACAGATTTGTTGAAAATAGTAAATCTGCCTCGAATAAGTTAGGTTTCATGAGGTCACTGATCTGGTACAATTGTGTTGAGGGTGTCTACAGGGTTAGAGTACTCGATCTATAGGATCCGTTTTACTCGTCATTGCTGCATGCCAGTCGTGTTGCAGGTTTGAATGATCACTTAGGATCAACTGTTTTTGCAAAACGTGCAATTGGAGACCATGGGGGGCAAGTTAAGGAGCCAATCGGGCGTTACTGATTTTGATACCTTTTCTTTGAGACAAAGGAGATGCTTTTCTGTGACTAAACCAGTGACCATCTGCAAAGTTAGAGATACTGCTCGTCAAAAACGTTACCAAGTGAGAATCATCATCAACTTGAAACAAAATCATAAGCACGTTGGAGTCTCGTTGCCTCAAAGTCAGTAATAGCACAACAAATGTGTTGCATCAGCAGGCAATGCATTTTGATTTCCAGTTTCTGACGCTTTTTCACACCGCTTGATGCCAAAAGTTTCATTACGGGCGTGTTTCCTAAACGTCAAGATACAGAAGCTGTGTCCCAGTTTGGGGAACGGATCCTCCAGAGGCCACATTTCTAGACCAAATGCGTCATATTGAGCCAACTTTTTCAAAAGCTCGTCCAAGGATGGCGGGGAAATGATGCCCGGTGATGCTACAGCCTACAAAGTATGAAGCATTTGAGGGTCCTTGTTTGACGTGAAGAGATGACTTACAAACATTTTTTTTTTGGGGAAGGTTAGATTGTCACTTATGTGGGGAAACACTGGGTCCAACCCAAAGGATTTCTCTTCATGGATTTGGGCTTAACTTGTATGACATCTGGTCCGTAAGAGGCGCTTTAGGAGCCTCCATTAAAAAAACTTTTGTTCACATTTGAAGATTTATTTTTTTCCACTCTTGAGTTTAAGGATTTGTTCTTCTGAGGCCTCAATTTCCCCATCATGTTTTGCTTACATGCCATTAATTCACCGAAAGGTAGAATAACAAGTACTCAGGGGTATGTAATGTGTATATAATTAGCCACCTGAGAACAGCCACATAAAAAGCCATTACTGTGCAATTACCACACCGTACAGCTGGGGAAATGGGATCTTGGCGTGAACTGAGATTCCTGGGCTTCTGAAAGTATACGTTTTTGCCCGGCGCTCTTCCACATGTCGGTTTGACACGGCTGCTTTCTCTGACATGCTGCCGAGTGTCAGTCATTTCCTCTGTTTTCACGTCAGGTCTTAAGGTGACTCATAAAAAACAGCAGGCGAGCGGGTGAATCTGAAAGGTGGATTTCAGGCGATTTCATCCCACAAGAGCGTTTCTGGGTTTTTTTTGTGGTTGGAGGTGCCTCTTGCACATCTTTCAGTCTTGTCTTCCTGCCTGCTGCGTTTTTCCTAATTTATGGACCCTGACTTCGCCTGCAGGCAGATATTTGTTTGATGATAGTGCAACAGGTCTGGATGCTTCAGGTGTATAATTGCTAGTGGCTTGCTTGCTTGTGGAAATGGGAGTACAGGTTTCTCAATATCGCCCCGGGGCACACAGTAAACCGCTGTCTCAATAGAGATGCAACAGAAGATTCAACCTTTCCGCTTTTGCACTTGTTCTGTTGGATTTTTTTTTTTTACTCACACGGTGACTTCATTAACATGTCTTGTAGCATAGTTATCACCTTGTAAATGCAATGCATATAAAACGGGCCGGTTGAAAGAAAGGAAGAGAACAACCGCAATTTCTAGGTTCGCTTCTCTCGCCCCCTGAAGCACAATTTTTTTTGACACAGGGCCCATAAAAGCAACAAGCACAAGATACTATCAACACCTGTGCAGTGACGATGTCTCACTGTCTGTCTTCCCTCTTTTAGAATAGAATAGATTTACTTTATTGATCCCAAACTGGGAAATTGTGGTGTTACAGCAGCAGGTTATCAGCGCAAATAAAACAATATAAGAATAGATACATAAATAAACACTTAGAATATTAAAAAATAAGAATAGGAAGAGATTTATACATCAAGGATTTAACTTAACATTCTTACTTTTTTTTTTTTTTTAAATGAAAAATGAAATACAACATTTATTCAGGCTGATTATTTTCTGTTTCTTCATCTTCTCTCTCTCTCTCTCTCTCTCTCTGTGTCTCTCACCTCTCCGCAGGAGTCCCAGCAGAGCTCCGCAGATTTTAGGTTTTACATCGAGAACCACACGAGGAACCCCGACGACCTCAGCCGGAAGCAGGTCCGGATCTACCAGCTGTACAGCAGGACCACGGGGAAGCACGTCCAGATCTTGGGGAAGAAAGTCAACGCCAACGGAGATGATGGGGGCAAGTATGGTATGGGAGATCTCCTGTGCATCTCACTTTTACACTTCATCAAGTCAGTGATAAAACCACCACCGACCTACCAGACAGATTTAGGCACTTCATGAGATCTTGTCTCATTACTTTGCTGTTTACTAGTCTTGTTTGGAGGTGGTTTTCGACGCTCCATGTTTGGAGTGGGCATAGTTGATGGAGACTCTTCTATCACACCAAACTACTGGTTGTAATGGAAGGAGAGATTATGAAATTGCTGACCTGGTAATGGATGTTTACTGCAGAATTTGGGTATCAAGAGCAAATCTATTTTTGGATGGCTCTAAGGACAACAGTGTGAGTCTTTCCCAGAATGCATATCTCGTCTGTTGTTTTGCCGTTGTGCAAAATATTCTTGCAAGTAAGTGTCTGTTTTTAGACTCAAAGGTTGTGTATTATGAAGCCATGTAGATTACTGATAAAACAGATCCCAACAAAGCAAATGTTTTTCCCAAGGAATGGCACTGTGGATGTGTTTTTGGAAGCACCATTTGTTGAAAACTATAAATGGAACTTGTCCTTGAACTAAATGTTTAATGTCGCTTTTCTTCACCAAGATGTGGCTTGCAATGGTCGTTGTCATATTAAAGTTGGACTTAAGAACCACTTTGATTTGGTTTATTCCAGCAGTGTTGTAGTTTTTTTTTAACCTTTATTTCACCAGGTTGTTCTAGTTCCTAATGCAGATGTGAAAGATGAAGGTGCACTTGACAGATCTAGATTTTGTCTACGCTTCTGTCAACCTTAAGTATATTCTCTTTGCCTTCTGCACGGACTTGTTCACCACTTCAAATCAAAAACAACCCCTGCAGATGGATAAGTAAATTGATGGTCAGCTAAGCCGACTTTGATGCAGTGGCACAAACATAGGGCGGCGGGACTGGTGTTGCACTCTCCTGCAGATATTTTTTGCTCATAACAGCTGACTCACGGCCTCGAAAATTGCTGGTCTTGAACGCCTCTTGAGTGAGTGTGTTCAGATGCGCCGAGGCGAAGTTTCCTCACTGCTTGTTAGAGCTTGAGTGGAAGCAGATCCAATTTTTCCCATGAGGCCTTGCCAATTCCACCCTCTGCCCCTCCCCCCTTCTCGTCTACCTCCTCCTCCTCCTCCTCCTCCTCCTCCTCCCCATCCAGCTGCAGTACCTGGCACCTGTGAACTCCTTTGCACTCACTAATAATAATCAGGAAGATATTTTCTTTTGCTCCAATCCACTCTCTCGGTCACTGCAGCTTCACGGCGGAGGGATACAAACCACTGCAGGAGAAATATATTGCCTCAATTTAGAGCTTTATGACGAATCAGTGCAGCAAAGTGCAAGCATTATTATTCCTTTGGGGTATTAGAGAATCAAATGAATTACTTTTAAGAGACTAGGGCAATCCTTCTCCTGTAATTGCAAAGCATATTTGTCATTTTTAAGAGACTAGAACAATCCTTTTGTCCAGAAGAATCCATTGTAAATGATGCTTTTTGTCCACTCAGGACTAATGCTTTGTCACGGCAAAAGGCTTTTTAACTGATAAATGCTGCAAGACGGACTTACAGAAAACGTTTTTAGACATTTTGACGAGTGACCACATATTGCAGCCCCGCGTTGTTTAGTGCATCGGAAAAAAAAATGTTGTATATGTTGGGGTTCAGAAGTCGTTAGAAATGGGATTGAGTGGGCGATCTTAAAAATCTGATGTTAACTTTGACAACATTTTCAATCTTGATTGAAGTTTCTGTCGGATTTTAGGCGTTGTAAATACCAACAATGGCAACCAACGGAGTCTCAAGTTGAAGGATTGTGTAGAGAAATAACCAGAACACACAAATTGTCTTCCTCAAAGATGTTTGCATGCCGATGCTGTTGCAAATAAATCCACCCTTCTTTATCTTTTAGGCTCCATTTTTATAATTTTACCATCGGTGGAGGGACACCTGTAACATCCATACACTCAGAAGTCCTCCAAAAGATTATTTAAATGTTCTGTCAGGTTCATACTTTAACAGAAAAATATAAAACTTGGTTTGAACAGGGCACAACAACAAAAAAAGTTATAATAGGGGGACACTGTTTTATCTGATTTTCTTGTGCAAAGACATCATACTTGAGGTCAAAATTTGGGTCCAAGCTCGGGTGTAAGAAGGCCAAAGTGTAGTCTGATCTGACTCTCAGAACTTATATGTCCTTATAATAACTATTTACTTTGAGTACAAACCATTGTTTGTTCCTGTTTTCTCCCAAAAAAGAGCCAGACTGATCTCTCCAGTGCAAAGAAAAGTCTGCAATGTGAAGCCCTAAAATAAGACAATAGCTTTCACCTACCCTTCGTTACACCTTTCAGCAGGTTTCCTTCTTCGAGTTTCTCTCCAAGGTTGGATTTTAGGGTTGAGGGGAGCAGAAGGAGGAGGAGGAGGAGGAGGAGGAGGAGGAGGGGAGTCACTTCTGCCCTCCAGCCTGTCCCGTCCCCTTCGCCTATTCTTCCCCCTTCTCCCTTGAGCGCTACTGAATGGCCCTGTGTGTTAAACAAAT
The DNA here is from genome assembly GCF_963584025.1 of Labrus mixtus. NCBI lineage: Eukaryota > Metazoa > Chordata > Actinopteri > Labriformes > Labridae > Labrus > Labrus mixtus. Next base: position 4,757,899 of record NC_083621.1, on the reverse strand, counting down.
GGATCATCTTAACTTTTTGATTGAGTGAGCACAGACTAAAGGGAACTTGAAACCTAATCCTGAGGGGCACATAACCGCTCCACAAAATGTTTTGGCAGATCTCTTTGCTGGTCTGAGGGGGGCGAGCCGAGACAAAGGTGACCTCGCGGGGGTTAACGTTTGGGATGAGGAGGAGGCGGGGGGGAATTGAAAGAGCCGCCGGGATGTGTGTCTCGAGAGTGGATTACTGCTGTGTCAGGTTGAAGTGACGGTGGCTTTGTTGTCTTATCACATATAAATAAAGTGATATGCTTAATATGCCGTAACAAGTGTTTCATATTTGCTCTTGAGACCCACAATGTATTCATTTTTTGTTTATTTTTGAGTTGGAAACATCATATTTTTCAACATGCACATAAGCATTGTTTGCAATATTCATCATATCAAGTCGTATGAAAATGTATGCAGAGCCAAAACACAAGAATTCATATTTCTGGATCTTCCAGAATTCTGTTGTTTTCAGCTATAAATACGTATTATTTTCTCTATTCTGGATCTGAGAGCCTCTAGTTGCACGGTTCATACTTGGAGGGAGCGGGGGGGGGGGGAATAAAATCATTTTGGAGGTCTCAAATAAATTGCACATTTTGCAGAAATTAAAGATAATTGCAAAAGTGTAGAAGAGTAAAAACACAGTTTCACCAGAATACAATCATTTTGTTTTGGGTAACATGTTTAACCTGCTCCCTAACCGAGTTCACTTTTTCTTTTTCTCTTTCAGCTCTTCTTGTGGTCGAGACGGAAACCTTCGGGAGTCACATTCGAATAAAAGGGAAAGAGAGCGAACATTACATCTGCATGAACGAGAAGGGCAAGATAGTAGGAAGGGTGTGTATCGTTTTTTTTTTTTTTTTTATTGGACGCGATGGTTAACATTTGGTAAAAGCGGAATATTTTATCTGATGAGATTAAATAGTCGTGATATCTTAATGGATATTTTTAAAGGGAGCTCTTAATCCAGGCTGAATTGGACGCCGCCTCCGATCTGCTTTTCTCCTGCTGTTTTTGTACACCCTAACAAAACCCCTTTGATAACTCACAGCCCTTCTTCCATTACGTAATCAGCCTGCTCCTTTGACACTCGATCAGTCAATTACGGACTGCAATCACCACAATGCATTGAGAGACTAATGGTCACTTAGGAGGAATGCCATTGCAATTATATCACTTAGTCACACCAGGTGGCCAGGAGCGGCGGGATGACTGCATGTGACTCTGCGCACGGCCGCTTTTCGATATGGAAAAGAAGTTAATATCAGAACTCGTGCTCTGCTGTGGGAGGCTCACGTGTGATTTTGTTGCATTAATAACTCATGCTGTCAGCGTCGGTAGGGGCTGCAGCGAGTTTTCACTCCCTCACCGTGGTCATCTGTTAGAAACATGCATTTTGGACTTTTTTAGCTGCTGGGGCCTCATTTGTTTAACAAATGTTCATCGACTTCCTCCTTTAGGATTATTTCGAAAAATCGGCTAAAAATGACTTTGGCTTTCAGTTTGCTAAATGATAAAAAACAAGTTGGACTTTAAATCTTAGAAATTCCCCCCCATTGTTGAGTGGACATGCAGAAAGCTTCATTTTTCTCGATCCAGTTTTTATGTATTTCTCTGCAAACACTCTTAACCTTGGAGAGTCTGCTAGTCTTACTGTGATCTGTTTGAAGATCTATTTTCTTCCAGAATAAAAAAAAAAGGTCTATTCTCAGTTAGGAACCATAAAGTACAGAAAATGTTGCAGAACTGCAGGACATCTGAGGTTTCCATTGGGTATGCTATGCTTATACAATACAGTAGGATTTCTGGAATCCAAATATTTTTTAAAATGTCTTTACTAAAATCTCTTAAATATTCCAAAATGTAGGCTATGTATCAATTCTACACTAACACATTAAAACAACAGAATACAGATGATTTTATATAATTACAGTATATGTAGAGCTACAAAACCTTAAAGGGCCAGTGCGTAAAAGACCGGGGTTTCTATCAGCAGAACTTAAATATATTATTTACAAATCATGAAAAGTATTCTTAAAGTACAGTCACCTAGAAATCAGATTAGTTCAAAAAACTTTCAGAAAAGTTGGAATAAAACAACGTAAATGTACGTACGGAGCAGGTCTTGTCTAAGGAGTCTGCCATGTTGCGTTACCACGTTTTCTCATTAGCCAAAAATAAGAAACCACACACCGTCTGCAGAGGAGCCTCAGACACGTTTAGCCAGTTTTGTTAAAGTCTTTCTATGTGATTTTTCACACTTGTAATATAAATCAAGTATATCCTCTGAAAATAACTCTGTGAGTCATGACTGTCTACAATGGGTGTAACACCCGAGTCCCACTGTCTGTGATGTTTTCAGAGTTTTCAGAGTCCTATCTTCACTTTGTTTACATCGCCGGGACGGCCGGCTGACTCCTCCCCTCGTGTATAAAAGTTGTTTAATTGAGGGACTAGAGAAAAGAAGAATAACATACTGTACTCACTGCTTAACTGTGTTTCTAGATCACGCTCATTTCAGGTAAATTTACATGCAGTGTGAAGATACGAGCATAATAAAGATCGCTAGCATTAGCATGCTAACACAACAATGCAGCACGAGTTGTTTTGGTTTCATGCTGGTGCTCAAGGGCGACATCTGCTGGATCAACAAAATCGCATATAAAGCCTTTAACTCCCTGATGATTTCCCTGACTTAATGAATCTGTTAGCTTACTCCTTCAGTGTTACAGATTTGGAATAAAAAATCGATTCTGACACATATTGATGGTAAATTAAAGTTCAAATTGCAGAAACTTCATTTCACATATTTCAAATATTTCAAAATTTACACTGGTGAGGAAAAAATGGCCAAACCCAACAGAAAAGCAAGCTAGTCTGATTCTGTCAGGTGCAGTGAAAATGAGCCACAGTGTTGGTTGAAAAAGCGCTCACACTGCTGCGTTAATAATTAATGAATGTCCCGTTTTCCCCTCCGTCTTTCAGCCCGATGGAAGGAAGCAGGAGTGCGTCTTTGTCGAGGAATTCCTGGAGAACAACTACACGGCTCTCGTGTCGGCAAAGTACAAAGGCTGGTACCTCGGCTTCAACAGGAAGGGCCGGCCCAAGAAGGGCTCGCGGACCACGCAGAGGCAACAGGAAGTCCACTTCATGAAGCGCCAGCCCAAAGGCAGGCTGGACCCGCTGGAGGAGTTCCGATTCACCACAGTGACTAAGCGGACACGAAGGGCTCGGCGGTTAAAACCCAACTCCAAGAGGAACTGATTTTGGACCAATGGGATAGCACTAATTTTTCCTCTGAAGGGGGGGGAAAAAAATAAACTCAATCTCAAGCTTCTTGTCTTAAAGAATCACCTTAAAGACTTCACTTCTGTAAAGGAAAAGACAGACACAAAAAAAAGAACAAAAAAAAGAGTCAAAGATGTTTTATTTTTGTATTTCAGGATGACTGAGTATTTTCCTTACTCTTGGATTCCTCGGGGGTTGATGTCATTGTGCTAATCTTGTCAAGTTATTTATACTGGATAAACTAAAAAGGACCTCCGAGAGAATTCCCTGTCGCTGTCGTCCTCAGCTCCGTTTTTGAACTGCAAGCTTGAAGGCATACTTCTCTTTTTGACAATGGGGAGGGGGGGGGGGGCCGAAAGCAGGAGCTGACGCAATGTTATAAAAATCAGCCAACTAGAGATTTATTGGAATACCTGTCGGTTTTTGTTTGTGTTGCCCCTGACAACGCGGATCCCATACTTTCCACTGGAATCAGACACCATGGAGATGAAATGGAGAGGAGGAGGGGAGGAGGAGGAGGAGGAGGAGGAGGAGGCGGCGGCGGTCGCAGGTGACACTGCTGCTGCCGGGATCACTGTGTTAGCTTTGAGTGCAATATTTTACAGGTCTCTCTCTCTCTCTCTCTCTCTCTTTCTTTTTCTTTTCTTTTTTTTTTTTTTTTCCATACGTCTCTCAACCTCAGCTTCACTCCTGGAATGCTCTGAACCCTTCCAAGTGCTGTGTGTGTGATTTCCTTGACGTTTCCATGCAGCCTGTGATTCAGCTAAAACACGACATGCTTTGACTAGTCGGGCACCAGCCGAGGCTTTAGTCTTATTCAAACACTAAAAAAACAACAAGACAAAAACATAACAGCTGATGTGATTCATAACTCCACCAAGTCTTCCAACTTTATCACTTTTGAAAGACGGATGTTAATCCCTTTCGTCTCCACCTGGACTCGTTTTTTTTTTGTTTTTTTTAAATCTTCCTGAAGTTGTGTTGATTCTTTGAGTGTGAGCTAGCTCAACATGTTTGGGGTTGGTGATGAAGACTTCCTCTACCTCCTTTTTTCTTTTTTTTTATTATCTTTTTATATGTCCGACTTTATGTTGAGTTAATCTCATGAATCAGTCGACGGTGAGCTCTTTTGATCTTTTCGTCCTGATTCACCTTTATTCTCTCTTTTCCAATCTCACTGGATTTGTTTTTTAAAACCTTGTTTGTCAGATCCACCAGGCAGGACTACTGTAGCTCTAATCGACTCCGATCACTTCATAAATCCACATTCGACAATTAAGACTTCTCCCCCATGTGACCGACTTATCCGGGATTCTTGGAACATTTTTCAGTTTGAGTGTGAATCCTGAAACGACGGGGGAAAAGTCTTTGCTTCACTCTTTTTCTCACTTGACGACAAACTCCAGCCCCCCCTCCTCACCTGTAGTATGTATTCACCTGTCTGCTGGCAGGTTGTTGTTGTTTTTTTGTATGAACTGCTACTAACAACATGACACATTTACAATTTTTTTTTTTTTTTAAACAAATGTAAGCAAAAATAATTTTATGACTATTATTAAGATATTTATTGCCTCCCTTTGTAAATAAAATGTGATGAGTTTTATTTGGCCTCTGTTAATAAAAATGAGGACTATATTTTAAAAAAGAACTTTTTTTATGTCTTTATTGCACCATGGAAAATGGTGGAAGTCAGTGCATGTCCTGGTTTGGACCCTTTTAACTGTATAAGAAGATGGACAACACAACACCTGCTTTAAAGTGAAGCCAGAATGTTTAGAGCTCCTCCTACTGACTGGCTGCTCATAGACTCTGCCTCCTCCATATTAAAGGCTTTATATTCACACTTAAATATAATATAAATCAAGTATATCCTCTGAAAATAACTCTGTGAGTCATGACTGTCTACAATGGGTGTAACACCCGAGTCCCACTGTCTGTGATGTTTTCAGAGTTTTCAGAGTCCTATCTTCACTTTGTTTACATCGCCCGGACGGCCGGCTGACTCCTCCCCTCGCGTATAAAAGTTGTTTAATTGAGGGACTAGAGAAAAGAAGAATAACATACTGTACTCACTGCTTAACTGTGTTTCTAGATCACGCTCATTTCAGGTAAATTTACATGCAGTGTGAAGATACGAGCATAATAAAGATCGCTAGCATTCACATGCTAACACAACAATGCAGCGAGAGTTGTTTTGGTTTCATGCTGGTGCTCAAGGGCGACATCTGCTGGATCAAAAAATCGCATAGAAAACTTTTAACATATGGGACATGGGGCAGACTTTAAAATGAAAATAAATGCCAAATACTTTTGTCTCAAACACGGTTTCTGTTGCGATAGCTAGTTATTGTCATGCTCCTTCGGATAAGTTTCTTTTACATTAGATATTTGATGCTTTAGAAAGGTGTAACGTGCCTGGATTGACAGCGTGGTTTACAAATGCAGCTTCTGCAGCCCTGTGTGCAATGGATTATCAAAGTAGAGGTGGAAAAATCACAAACAGTAACGCAGGAGTCAGTGACCTTTCCATAACTGTGAACGTCTGCTTCAAACGGACACAAGAATCTGCCGCTCTGTGGACTGATCTGGCCTGAGGGAGACGTTTTATTGGTAAGTTCAATTCCAGCCAATCACCATGCACAGACTCTGGCTCCAAATGAGCAATGTGTCATCTCTGGTCACACGGGTATTTGGCTTCACTTTTGTACAATGGGAGGAAGAATCGTTGTGTTGTCCAACTTTATATAGACTGGATGTTTTGAAATGGGATTTTGTGATATGCATGTTGAATATCATGAGAAATACTGTAGGTAGCGATTGGTAGGACATAGAGAGTACATTCCCCTCTCTTCATAATGCCAAGGTATTTTTATATACAAAGTGTGAAGACTGCTCTTAACGTCAGTGTCCTTTTTAAACGAAAAGAAAGATTTTGCAACATCTCTGAATGCTTTTTATATCCTTGCAAAGGTCATTGAGTTTTCACAGATGGTGCAGTTTATAATATTGCTTTTATTACATTATTGCAGAACTTTCTGGCAGAGAAAGTGAAATTCTATTTTCTGACTTTTTATTATTTAACCGTCAAAATGTCCGCTGTGTTAATTAATGAAATGTGATTTTTGTAATGCGTCATAAACAACATACGGTTGGAGTTGTGTAAAGTCTGTAAAGTCACAACACAAGGATAATAAATGGAAATATTAGTGAAGAGTAACAGCACTTAAAAACACAACGTGCTTTGATGTAAACGCTCCACACCTGTAAACATGCAATAATTTAGACGTTTTTTTTTTTGTTTTTTTTTCCATTTTTAAAAGCGCCACAGGAATGTGGAGTAGCATGTCTTATATTGCTGTGTGCTGGAATGATGTTTACAGTAACCGTCAGACTGAAAGATGGCGGCTTTGAGGGAGAAAAAAAAATACTTCTGTTTAAATTCCAAGCGATGCTATCTGGTCGTTATACCTCCAACAGACCCAGAAGTCCCCCAGCTCCGTCATTGGGCTCTTTGGACGTCTGGCCTGCTTTTAGAGGTGAAAAAAACGTAGCGCTTGATGTGTGACCCGGTAATTCACCATTAACATAATGGATCAGCGCTGAAGACCTCCTCCTCCGAAAAGAAGAAGGGGGGAGCAGAGTTGGCTAAAAAGATTTCAAGGAATGTTTTATGTCCCTTCATGTTGTCATCAACCTTTTAAACGACAACAAGAACAATGTTAATATTAAACAGCAACAATCAAAGAGAAGATGAAGTATTTAAGTGGGCCTTTTAATTAAACTGAAATGGGAATAAAAAATACTTTCAAGGCATTTCTGCAATATAGACTTTCCTTAAATGTCCACTGTGCATCACTGTCTGCAGATATGTTCTGCAGGACTGGGGAGTTAAAATCAACCTTGCACAAAGTCAAGGAATTTAATCAATGCAACTTTCGAAACCCCTCAAGTTCTATTTCCAAGCGAGCTTTTCTTTTTCTTTTTTTTTTTTCCATCCACATACTTCAAACTTGACCAAGCAGAGCCAAACTGCATCTGGGTATATTGACATTTAAAACGAGCGCCGATGGTTTCCAACGTGCCGGGCCGATTCGCAATAAGGAGACGACATTTTTGCATAAGCCTCCCGCCAGGCTTTTCTCTGACTCGACCTTTGATCAGTGGAGGCTGGATGGTCTTGGAACTGGACCAATAACTTCAAAATGAAACATAGAATTCCCTTTTTGCAAAAGGCAAGCCCCTTTATACAAAGGGAGGTGGAATCTTTAAATGCAGTGCTGCTTGCCAAGTAGTTTATATTCTATTATTAGAAGAAGTCAGCACACTGACTCTGTGCACAATGGATACAGTATGACCAGTGTCAATCCAGAACACTGTGGGTTCTGCATAAGTTAAACAAAACTTGGAACAACCAAAAGTGGTTCTTTGGCCTCGAGATCAGCAACCACACACTTAACAATTAGCCCTGTCAACAGAAACGTGTTCTGTTTGAGACATAAAACAAGTTTGGTCTCTGTGAATATTACTCAAATTGTTCCTCAAGGTCAGTAAAAAACAAAAACTCTTGACGTCAAACATAATAAAGCTCAAGCTATAATATACCTCGTGTCATTAAATGTAGCTTCATGTCTCGTCATTTACTGTCAGAGCAGGACTCGCTGCTGCCGCTAAGCGCTGAAACCACAGTCGACTGGTCGCCTTCATGACTGAGGGATCCACAGGGGGAAACACTTTCAAAGTATTTTTGAACTCATGGCTGAGTTGTGTTTTTACAGGATTACAAATGTGCTTACTGTACATACAGTTTCTGGAAAGTCAGACCTCTCCTGTGTTCTGCTCATATAACAACATGTGGCCAGCGTGTTACCAAGAAGGGTCGCAGTAAAGGTCAGTAAAGAGTCAGCCTGAATTTCAACATGTTATTTTGATATGCTGATTGTTTTAGATATTCCTATTAAAGCCACAATCCTGAAACAAACACATTTGATGTGAAATATTCATGATATCCTTCTGAACATAAAGCCAATTTGAGTTTTTTTGGTGCCATTTTTCACATTTTAAAAAATTTAAATAGACCTTAATATGAATCATAAAACATTTAAATTCAGTCGTTGTTTGGTATAAATGTATCTGAGGGTCTGGCACTCATTTTTAGATAATATGGCATTGTCAAATTATCTTTTTTTGGGGCCCTGGTGGCGCAGTGGTTGGTGCGCACGCCCCATGTATGGAGGCTACAGTCTTCCAAGCGGGCGGCCCGGGTTCAAATCCAGCCTGTGGCTCCTTTCCCGCATGTCATTCCTCTCTCTCTCTCTCTCTCCCTGATTTCCGACTCTATCCACTGTCCTACCTCTCCATTAAAAAAAGGCACAAAAAGCCCAAAAATTAATTATTTTATCTTTTCAGACTCTGGTGGTCATTTCCAACAGGACGTCACTTTGTGCCTTGAAATAAAAACGTTAAAAATGTCAACCACAGTATCACCTGAAGATCAGTTCCTTATGTCATGAGTACCAGCCAGACTGAAGAAACACTGCCTCTTCTTCTGTGGTTTTAAAGTCATTAATAAAACAAATCTGGACAGTAAGCTTTATGGAAGTGTGCGACTTCAAAATTTGAAACACTTTTTAGATTGAGAAGTGGAGAGAAAGTTTTGGATATCAAAACTTCTGCAGCTTAAATCTGACCATTTAAAAATCAATCTTCTTGAAGTTACTCACAAATGGAAAAATGGACCTGAGCTTGTTTATTTCTGTTTACAACATGAAGTGAGCTGCTTTTGTATCTGAACGGACAAAGAAAGAAAAGTAGACATGTTGAGAAAACTTCAATGCAATCTTGTTTAGCTTTCAAGAATCAAACTTTAAAGTCGTTGTGTTGATTTTTTGTCTTGAAAGGGGGGTCATGTTTACTTGTTTACTCCGCACATGTCCTGTGTTTGTGTGACCCATGTGTCCACAAAATATGGATAATTTGTGACCGTGTAAACAAACATTCAAAGATAGCGATACGGTTTTTCTAATCAGTTTCATTCCCGCCTGAATTCTGACCTTCACTGCTGGTTTCTGTTTGCTAATGTTGCCGGAGAAAGAAAAAAAAACAGACCAACACACACAGCGACAAAGCAAACAAACAACCATGTAAACATGCATAAACGTAATCTCTCTTTCACATGTACACAAACACACACAGACACACACCAGGCGGGCATCGTCCCAGCATCAACAGATGCCAGGTGACACAGCTCATTAACTTCTCCTTTCTCCTATTCTTCCTGCTCCTCATTGTCTTGAGATATGAGATGAGCCTTTGTTGAGAGTTTTTGCCCCCTTTTTTCTCTCGGACCAGGCAGGGCCCGTAATTAGTGCTTTGCGCTGGGCGTACTTTCTCACAGGGCTACGACACAATTAATCAGCACTTTCCCACCAATGGGCAGAAGCTGCTTGATTCTATCAAGGCCACATTTTTAAGTTGTGACGCCTGCTTTCCATTAATCAAAAATATCAGGACACAACAATGACATCAGGAATGGATGTTGACAACAAACTAGTGAATGCATTATACCCATTTATACTTCTAGTAACAGCCAAATGTTAAACATAAGCACTTTATGTGGTTCTGTTCACCAGTATGATCAAACTACACCTAGCATAAGTTAGCAAATAGCATCTTGTAGCGGTCTCTGTTGATTTGTCTGCGTTGTTCTCTGCGTCTTGCCTCAAGAGACCCTCCCTGTCCAACCCTACCGTGAGGTGCATCTGTGAACAACCAGATCAGATTTGAGGAGCAGTCCTCCTGAAATTCTCTAGAAATTTTCAGGAGGACTTAAGGGAAAACGGCTAGTGAGAAAATCTGTTTGTTTGCATTGACACACGAGGCTCAAGTTGAAAAACTTGCGTGCGAGAAAGCACCAAATCCTTCACAGTTTTGAGCCACATCAAAAGTTCAGAAGGAACCACAAGAAGCCACAATGTGTTCGTCACGCAGGTGTGTTATCTGTGTGCTGATTGAGACAAAAGGTATTTCACAATAAAGGCCCGTGAATCATTGATAATGCTCTGCCAGGTGACGATGAATCACTGTCACTGTAATACTCAAAATATGAATTAAATTAACAACCTCTATGAAGCTTTAGTTCTACAACTCAAACTCTTTCAGCTTTATTCAGTCCAATAAGTCCACAATGAATGTGATTAAAACAGCCCTGTTAACATAAAAATGGATCCACCACACCAACACCTTGACTTAAATAATTGAACAATTTGTTTCTTCATTTCATTTTCACTTTTAGTTGTTGGTCGTGTTTTCTTACCACAGAGGGATGAATCGTACTTACATTTCAAGATGGAGAGGATTTATTATTTGTCTTATTTGTATTTAATTTTCACATGTTTAATTGTATTTACAAAACAAGAAATCATTTTCTAAATGAAAGTCTTTTTGAAGTACATGATAGGCTGCATACTGTAGTCCGTTGATAGTTTGATGAGATGGGATGTTCACAATGACGGCCATCTTCCACCAGATGCATGTTCGGTCAGACGGAGCAGAGCTGATGCGGTTTTCACTTTATTCAATGTGTGTGTTTCTACTGGCTCTGCAGCGCTCCGGCCGTCCGGAGTCCCCCATGGCAGATACGCGGGGCTCCTATTTTTTGCCGGATGCCGGAGCCCGACGCATCAGTTTAGCACAGAAAAGAACAAGAAGGACTGGAAGTCAGACACCAAAACAACATTAAAACACCTGGTTTATTTTCAGAATAAAACACTTCATTTTGACGGTTCAGAAAAATGGCTGTTTGTTTGTTTGTTTATGTGTTTATATTAGAGTTTTATACCACATACATCGTATTGTCTCGCGCCATCGCGAGTGAATCTGCACACGTATTCGGTGGAAGTTCATGGTGAGGAGAGAGGCAGGTAGATTTATGCAAAATAAGGTCAAAGGTCTTTACCACTGTGCTAAAGACAGAGTACTGCACACCTTACATGGCATGCCAATTGCAAGATGGAGAATGATTTGATTGGGTTAAAACCAATGCAAAGAATAATTGGTAAGATTATCTAACCCTGGTAGAGAGAGAGGAGGAAGAACAGTAGGAAACAAAAAAAACTCTCATGCAGACCTTTCACCTGAGGTCGACACACAGGTCCTCTGCTGCTAATCTGACATGTGTTTTCATGAGCCAAGACAAGCAACCCTGCCATGGTGGCCGCTCTCCAAAACTAATGATGTCAAGTGATTCCCTCTAACAGAATCCCTTTTAAAAACAGAATGAAAGAGGCAGAGAGAGGGAGGCAAGAGCGGCGGGGGGGGGGGGGGGGGGCTCGTCGTGTCCAGCGAGGGGATGCAGTTAAAGCTGGGGGAGGGGGGGCAGGTTAGAGCAATGAAAAAGACTGGGATGACCCCCACATTGTCAAAAACAAACTCAACTTGGTGCTGCGCGGAGACCCCTCTCTAGCTACTTCCCGTGCCAAATCTTACCCCTCGCCACTATCATATCAGTGTACGGAGAGAAAAGGGCTCACTTTTTATTTACGCCCGTTGTTATTGCCAGAATATTGCTTTTAATTGCTGTCCTGGATTCCCTGCCGCGGTATAGGATGAGTCTGAGACGATTACTCAAAGTAATGGAGCATAATGATGTCTCGGAATGGCCCCTGAAGCTCAGGTCAGGGGTTGGACAATGTGAACATTCAGCTACTTAGCTTCCTTTTGCAACTTTGTGACAAAATCTGTTTGCCCAACACCAATTAAGATGCCTCTCTGTGCGCTCTGGTCAATGGGTTTGACGGAGGGGGTCGTCCAACGAGTTGACATGTTCCCTGAGCAGGAACAAGCTGGCCTGTGTCCTCGCCTCAATAATTGGTGTCCCTTGCAACGTGCCGCTTCCCAGGGCTGTCCTTTGTGTCCCCATGGCAGTCCTAAATGAGGGGAGTCAGGGCTTTAATGGGACTCCTGTTAGTTTTAAACAAACACAGGGCGACCCCCTACTGTTCAGCATGTTGCATAGAACAGCTGGGAGTCCACGGGGGCTCTCACTCGGAAACCAACAACCCCGTCCCTCCATCGTGCCCCTGATGACATCCTCTCAGGAGCCCGACACTAATCCTATGTTCACAGCGCTAGCAGCTAAAATCGCCGTTCTACTTTTTAGTGGCCCTGATTGATAGGTGTGGTAGGCCAACAGAGTCCCAGAGAGGCGGGACATCTTGTAGAGCGGGGTTTGTGATTGGCTGATAAGAGGGGGATGTCTACCCAGAGTTAAGCGAGGGGGTTCTCTGTTCTCCCCATGTTGACTTCCTCACTCCCAACTTCTAAAATATGGAACAACGCTCATTAGCCCAACGCTTCAATATATGACACTGATGCTACCTCTCTCACGTCATAACCTGGGGCTGTTCTGTTACTCTTTGTTTTGATTTTGTTGAAGTCGCCTGACATCATATCTAGAGCGTGAAAGGCAGCTTGAAAGTTACATATTGTTGTTGACTCATCCATCGAACCCAAACACCACCAATGTATGTTGGTTATGAAACTTAAATCTGTTCTCTAGTTACATAATGAACATTTGTTTACAAAATCAAATATGGAACGTTAGTTAAACAATTCCCTTCTACATACTTAGAAATCCACTAAACAGTCGTGACAAGAATATACATGCTAACCCAGTATTCACTAGCAGGCCATGTGCTAGTTAGCTTCACTAAACATTCAATTCAATCATCAAATTAAGTCCAAACAAAATGCAGAAAAGTACTCAAAGAAGTCCTTTTCAGTCTGAATTATCACTCAGTGAATGGCTCAGTGAGTGGCTCAGTGAGTGGCTTCAGTAGAGTCCACATCGCTGCTCTGTTGTTGTCCCTCTTGACTGCTCGGCTTCACGTGCCTCTAAAGTGCAGTTGTGCACATTCCCTCTAGAGGGCACCTCTGTCCCAGTCGACAGTATTTATTGACATGTTATGTAACATATTGGTTATGTTACCAATATACAGTATTCATTATCTATTTGCTGTTTTTACATAACTAAACTCGAACACTTTTGCTTCCTCAACTGTGTGATTGTTGTGAGATGTTCAAAACTCTTGAATTAAACTTTTTTTCAGAAAGCTTAGTTTTTAATATTTAAAAATCACCATGGACATTGAAGAGTTATTCTGATGAGCTTGAGAATGATTTGCATTACAGAGTGTAAACCAAAATTTCCTCTCGGGATTAATAAAGTATGTAATGTAAAATATAGAAAAAAAAAAAATTGCAGAAGCAAACTCGAGGGGTACAGACAGCACCATATTTTGACGTGTTCACTGCAAAAACTCAAATATTAACGAGTGCAGTTGTTGAATTTGTTGAAAGATTTGATTTCTTGCAGTTTAGGGCTTCCAATCAAGCTGCCATATTTGATTGGCTTGAACAAGAACCAGTTGACTAAATCTTAGTTGAAAATATTTAGGCATAAACTTGATTCAAGACCAAGATGATTCAAAGGTTTTCCAAAATCTGCAGCCGTTGTTAAATCACTAGATTTGCCAACAAAGAACAGGTGGTACGGGGTTAAATGAAAATATCACCTACACAATAGAGTTCTTATGATAATGATATCTTGATGAACACTTTTCAGGTAAACAAGATAACTTTTAATGGTTCTCTTTGAATTACTAAACAAAATACCAAAAAAAAAGACGTGAAATAGGAAGGGGGTTTTACAATCTGTCCTTAGCTGAATTATAGTTAATTGTACTTTGTTAGCAGCGTAGTAAAAAAGCTACAAAACGTAGCTTTTGGCCTTGAGGCAGGATTGTAAGTGCCACCTCAGTCAAGTTGTTGCTCCAGACCTTGTCGTTCATCTTGAAGACCTGTCAGCAGTCAAACAACATCCAGCCTCGGGCAAAGAAAACCTGCAACTGGGAGGCCAGCAGACGTCGTAGACAGACAGAGAAACAACATACAACAAACTATGCTGCATCAGCGTTTTTGTTTTTATAAAGGCCTTCCGTACTTGACATTAGCTTTACTTTTGTGTTTCTATTTTTGTTGTTGGAAAAAAGTCAACTCAATCACATGAGCAAAAAACTGTCTATAATGTGAAAAGACAGATGACGTTGAAGCAGGAAAACTTGGCAAAGTGCAGCTTTAGTTATTTTTCACAGCATCTTGAATTTCAACATCTAAGCTCCTTGATTTGCTGGGAAAGGAACATCGTGCCTCTTCGTCTGAATTTCATTGAGAAAGCAGGGAGGATTTGTCAATGGGGCTCTTGAGTGCAGTGTTGATGTTGTGTGGCTAATGTGTTTGCGCTGGCTGTGATAGAGGGGATTAGCTCCTTTGTGGTTGGTCTGCTGGGACCGCAGACTACTGGACTTTGAAAGCATACTTGCCAACTTACTCACAAGCAAATCAAAGCCTGTGAAAAATGGTTCCCTCAGCACCTAGTTGACTGGTTGACCTCGGTGTCGGAAAAGGTACAAGCGTAAACACACACACACACACACACACTCAGCCTCATCAGTCTGTACCTCATACTGTTTGTAGAGCGGTTGAGGGTCAAGGTGACGAACGGCAAACACCAAATAAATCTTCTCAAAGGTGATCACCGGATAACTAGTCAGCCAACAATTAACCCACCTCCTCCTATAGGTCACTTCAGCCTGCAACGTTTTTCCAGTTATTGTTTATACTACATCAATACTACACAAACCAACTAAGAGGTTATCAAAAGGCTGAACATTTTCAAACAGCTCAAGAAAAAGGGTTTGAATGATATCATGTCTCATAGAATCCTAGAATTAGTTTTTGTTTTATCTCTGAATGAGACAATCTGTAACACTTTGTGATTTTGTATTATACATCAGTGAGTATTCTGATTGGACAAGAGACATCCCATGAGTGCTGACATGGAGTACAGCATAACTGGAACTTGAAGACATACAGCGAGGGGCACGTCCCAATTTAATAGTATAGTATTTTTAATAGGGTATGCATTTCAATACCATTGGGCACTAGAGGGCATTAGATTTATATGTTTTTTTTATATATTTGCACAATACCCTCCAATTCTAAAAGTACCTGAAGCTATTGAACGGTGCTTGTTTTGTTTTTTTTACTTGCAACTGAGTGTATACCTTTATTACCTCATGCAATCAACAAACACGTTTACCTTCAATAGAGTATGTCTACTTATAAGTTACACTTTATTGATTCACTTTAAGAAAACTTCACTTCAATCACTTTAAATTCATAAACTGTAATGCAAGTTTTAGTTAAAATATGAAATTATACAACTCCTATTGGTCAGAATATGTCACTATACATAGATAGTCCATAATCTAAATTCTTCCCTTCTTGTGTTTTTGCACTTGTCTTTCATTCTCCATCACATTCTGCAACTTAACTCCATAAAAGCACGGTGACAAAAGCCTCCACACCCACACACAAACACTCATATATGACCTCTGTGATGCCCCTGCCGGTGTGTTTACAGTAAACTGAACCAGTACCTAAGTGTACCCCACAAAGGACCCTTCAGCCTTTGTTTCGCAGCACACTCCCAGGAGACTCAGCGGGGATGAAACAGAGATATGAGCAGCTAGAGTTACCTCTTAATGAAACATATCAACACCACCGATCACAGCAGCACAGGCATGCCAATAGTGCTTCTCCACGACCGGACGAACTCTTGGAGGGCGCAAAGGAAGAGAGTTGGCAACACAACAGAGGAGGTATTCAGCCACAGTTTTCAGTCCTGAGGATGGAGGTGTTTAAGAATGCAATGCAAATGTATGGTGTTTGTCTAATTATGAACATTTTATGTCATATTCCCCCCCAAGTGTGGACACGAGTGTGTGATCGTGCCCGATGCAATGCGATATCCATAGTGTAAGGGGAAGCATTCTCTATTAGATATAAGCAGAGGATCTTTTTTTACTTGAGAGGATTTTTTTTACAATTTTTAGTGATTCAAATATTTCTCCTATAGTGCACTTCACTTGAAATGTATCTAAATATCTCTGTTTTGTGTTCAATGGTGGCTGCCACTTGTCTAAACCATCGTGCCACTCAGATGACTGAAAGCTATGAAAACTATTTTGCAGATTATCTTTTTATAAAGGGGATTTATATATATATATATATATATATCTGCTTTTCAAGTTCTTCTCCCAGTGAAATTATCTCCCCTTGAAAACAGCACACACAGTTTGAGCTGACTTGTTTTAGCCAGTTGAGTTGGGCTTCCTGCAGAACTTACACATAAAAGCAGGTTTTTAGACTTTCATCTAAAGCAGGTAATCCCTCATGAGCCCCATGTTAAGTTTGGATCCGTGACACCTCGGTCTAAGTTAAAAGAGATTAACTTCAATCACCTGTGTTGGTCCTTGTTAGTGAGAGTCTGTGCCCACAGCAAAGCTTGAGGCTCCTCGTCAAAGCTGCAACAGATCACTAAAATCCTTTAATCACACACACTTGGAAAACCAAAAAGGTCTTTGTTGCCTCACCTGAATCGTACAGTCACTTTGCTTTAGTTGCAAGACAGTGAACATGAAAAATATTTACACTACATGTTTTGCAGGGATGTTCATGGAGAGCGATTTAAATACTTTTGTTTGCTGATAACATCCTCATATTTTTGAGTAAACATGCATGAACATAAGCAACATATTACAATTATTAAGCGCTTCTTTAGCAGAAGTTTACAAGGAACTACTACTAGGGAGAGTACTTGTAGAGGGCACAGTGTCCTGACAAGATATGTAACGATCATTATTCTGTATAATCATATATATCACACGTACTAAAAACAAAAAACCACCTTGCTCATTTTGGCAGCGTTTGTGAAACTCTAGATAGCGAGATAAAGACAGGAATGTCAATGTTTATTATTGTAGCCGCTGAATCATCTGAAAAATCGTCTCCACCTTTTCCGATGCCAAAGTCTTCATGTTGTCTCGTGGTCTTAATAATATTCTGCATGATAAAGCTTCTTCAGGGAAATTCCCAAACAATGCTGAAATCACACAGCCTGTTGTGATGGGACAAAGAGTTATGGCGGCGCGATGCAGCTGTGAGACAAAAAACCACAAAGGAAAAAGAATGACAAAAATGCTTATTATTACCAACAACCAGGAGGTTTTTGAAATGAATACAGTACCTTTAAGGCCCCTGAGGATTACACAACATTAGCTCCTTACAGAAACAATGCATTTTCACAGATTGTAGAAACGGAAAATGTAGAACAAAACATTTGTTCACAACAAGAGTTTGGCTTTGCAGGGTTATAAAACCTTTAACTCAGGGAGTGCCAACCCCATTCAGTTGTATTGTTGTGGTGCATATCAGAATAATGAAAATAAAACTTTAAAATCAAATGTACCTTCCACATCTCAACCAGTGGCCATTCTAGAAACTGCTGGGGCCCTGGGCAAAAAAATCATTGGGGGCCCCTCAAACCAGCATTCATCACCATTTTGTCTCTCATCTTCCTCTTTCTCTAAAATGCATGCAACACTTAGCAGGGCAACGGGAGGGAGTGCTGTCCAATGGGGCCCCCTTAGAGAGGTTTCCTACTGTCGTTGCAAAATTTGCACATTTTGACACACTGCTGTGGTTTAAAGTTTGTAAGACCTAGGGGCCCCCCAACTGGCCTTAGGCCCCAAGAGGTTGCCTGCCTTGCCTATTGACAAACAACTCCTCTGATCAGAACGTGTACCTCTGCTTCTGGGATTTGTAGTTCTTCCATTAAAGTGTACCACAGCCCAATACATGGCAATCAATACGTCATAGGTCTGCAAGTATGTGCAATACTAATTCCTCTCATTGTTTTTATATTTAAGGTTAGTAAGATTTAGGCTCGAAATGGTGGTAAATCAGTTGTTATGTGACTTTATTACAACTATTCAGGTGATTGGTGATCACACCTACACAATGCCTGCCTTTACAGTACATTACTCAATCCTGAACATATCAAAACGGACACTTTAAGTCATGCAGAAATGGGTTCTTTTGGATGATTATGGGTCCAACAATAGTGCAGTCATGTTTACCTGTGAAAGCTGCATGTGCTTTTTTTCTTCTTCTGGATATTACTTCATCTGCAAGCTATTACATTTTTGAAGATCTATCCAGTGCAGTGTGAGAATTTCAGACGCGGCTGGAATGCATCATTGACCAATCACTTCTGTTGGATGTTGTACAAGGTGCTGTGTGGTCTGACTGAGCATATTAGGCTTCATGAGGGGAGGAAAATGGCTCTGAAAGAATGACAGGTATGATAAACTTTTTCTCTAAATGTAGTCCAGTTGGAATGCATGTCTAAATAAAACACAGACGAGCATGTTGCCACAGGTGACAAATAAAATAAACTTGTTAAAAGTTTAACGAATATGAAGAGGTTGTTTCCAAACAGGGGCGTATGAAGTCATGGTTACTATCACAGGCGCCGCCACCAGAAATACCAGCGACTTTTTATAGTTGAAGAAGATGATTTCTGGTCTTCTGTATCTTCTCAACTGTTAAATATGCACTGAGCTATAAAACAGGTCCTCCATGTGTGGTGCAGCTCTGAAACAATGCAGGGACCGTTAGATTCTTAACTTCCAGTAACCACTCTTATTCCAGTACAGATGCTGTTACCGCTCGTGCTGCTACTTTATTCATTATGCTGCTTCTTCTGTGATGAATCTGTTCTACTGCTGCTCTTTCTCTAACTATCACCATCTTCTGCTCTCAGGGAAATAAATCAAAATGTGACCGGTACTACTCCTCCCGAACTCTGCTCAGAGAACGTATCGCTGGTGGAAGAAGTATTGAGTTTTATCGCCATAGAAACAACATTTGTGAGATAAAACTACTTTAATATATTCATAGTTTCAAAAGTATAATTATTCTACAAAATGGCCCCAATCAGAGTGTCAGAATAATAATTTATTATTGTATATAAATACTGATATAATAATGAAAATGTTAGCAGCATTTTCATATCATGGACAAGCTAACTTTCTGTTCTGTGGGTAGTTAGAGGTTTTAATCTCATATCATGTATGAATGGTAAATGGATTGTAGCGCTTTTCTAGTCTTCTGACTGCTCAAAGCGCTTTTACACCACAGGTCACACCTACACATTCATACACATCTATACGCTGCAGACAAAGCAGTGGGAGCAACTTGGGGTTAAGAGTCTTGCCCAAGGACACATCGACGTGGCTGCAGGAACTGGGGATTGAACCCCCGACCTTAAGGTTGAGAGACGACCGACTCTACCACTGATCCAAGGCCCCTACTAAAACAAATGACTTCATGAATCAAAGTGTGTGTATAATCTAGTATTATATGTAAATCAATGTAATTGGTAACAGTTTCACCTTCCGACTGCCAAAGAAGAGATGTTTCAAGTCACATTTACACCCAACACCTCCAACTGCAGCCACTTCACAAATAAGCCCTGGCTGTTTTTTTTTTTATTTTGAAACTCAGAAAACAGATTTTTATGTATTACCGATGCTGTATCTGTCTTTTTCCAGCATCACATGTCAAAATATCTTCCATGGAGAAGGGTATTTTTAATAATATGCCCCCTATTTCAATGTGAGCACCAACAGCAGCAGGTCAAAGTTGAGATATTCCAACTTTCATTGTAATTAATGATGTTTGTTTGTTATGTTCATGTTTTGACTGATCTATCTGCATGGTGGGCCAAATGCAAGTGTGTCATCTTATGGACTGAACCTATGACTGCTGGGAGTGTCAATGTATGAATGACAAATTGAACCGTTTGTTGTTACTGTAGGCACACTTGAGAAGACAGCAAGCGTTGAATTTAAAGGTTCACGTAAGGGGAACAACCTGATTGCATACCACTCAGCCAACCCGTGTTCAGCGCCAGGACACACATGAAGAGGCTTTTCTTCACTCCAGCGCAAAACAGAACTCTTGACACCAGTCAGTGTGGGACTTTCCACCGTGTCTATAGCTTCACTCATTAATCAGCCCGAAAATGCAATGTCAAACCATATTTGTCACATCTTTATGATTCATTGCATTGAGATGGGGGGGGGGGGGGGGGGGCAACTCTCCCCTGAAGCTGGGATTTCACCTGCAACCAACCATCTAAAAGCAATTTGTTGCTTTGTCATGTAGAGGTTGCACAGGTAGAGACAGATTGCCCATGCATAGCGTTTTTGTTTGCATGGGGTTCACTGTTCAACAAGAAGTCAAACCAAGACTGTTTTCATACAGCCGTGATGTATGATCCCGCTGATTAACCTCAGACTGTCTGCGATCAGATTACAGAAGCTCCTGCTAACCCGTCACCTGTTAAACAGAGGAGACCAGACTACTGCAGTCCAGGATAATTTGACAAAGTTTTATGGAAAATGATGAATGAAAATATCTGTCAAATGTGACTGTTTATGCTTATTATTTCACTTATTTATTTATTTTTTCATTTGTATAATTGTACAAATGACTTTCATTATTCTTGTGTTATTAATATACTGCCACATGTTCTGTGTTTTTTGGGGGGGGGGGTTGTTTTATGTCTTACTTTTATTACATTGCATATATACAGTAAATGTTAATAATATAAAAATATGTTTATAAAAAAATGAAAATGATGAACGATTGCAGTGGGAAAATAGCAGTGGCTCGTGTCTTCTTGTTTCACAGAGGCATTTCTTCAGTTAAGCTATTTTAAAGGTTAAGAGGATAAATGAAATAATGTTGATAGGACATTTGTTTAAAGACAAGTGAGGTCATTATCAAAATGATGCTGTCTGTGATTTTAGGGTAGTTTCTCCATTACCAAATTCTCTGAAAGATTATTCTCTAATCAATTGGACTCTACATGAACACACAGATTTCTACCAAAGTCAAAGCTTTTTTTGTAAGTTTAAAAGAAGATCTTACCCACCAAAAACTTTCTAAGTGTTAAACTATTGTGCTTTAATAAAAATACACAAGATTTGGTCTGTTCAGTTCTCTCACGAGATTGGAAGCCATTGGCGCATGTTTGCCAGACAAATTACATAGTAATCTACAATCTCACCTGCATTGCACTTTCATGAATTACATACGGCAACACAAAAACAAACATGGATTCTCTGCTGCAAGGGAACACAAAGTTTCCAAACATTCACCCAATTCATCCCAATAAGACACTATGGTATAGTGCACAAAAAACTTCCAGTAAAAACAAACGTTTGTTCACTGCAGTGGTCTGTAATTCTTAAGTAAACATGTTCTTGAAACCTTAATCCAAAAAAAAGCATTAGCAATTTATTTAGTGAATAAGTGTCATCTTGTGTCCAGTTCTCAAAAATCATCCTGAAATGTTAGCACTGTGGAAATGAGACGTGTGAGATTGTTGCTTGATGGTAGCTCGTCTTACCACCTTTGATAGAAAAAAAAATGGTGATTATATGGCTGAGATGTCATGAAAATGTTCACATTTTGATCAACTTGAAAGTTCAGTTTCTGCACATCACAATACATTTTACTTCGCACTATATGCAACTTACTGTATCCCCCTCCTATCTTGAGAATGCATGTTGAAATACTTTCTCACAGATACTCAGGCATAAATATGAGCATAACCATAACAATGTTTTATAAGTATCACTTGACAGTGTCAGAAAAGCTTTGCAGATGTGCGTCTGTGTCAACTCCCGCTGTCTGGGAGGGAGAGTATTGAAGCAATGACTTCACAGTTTGGTGACCCTTTGTTTTGAATGTGGTCCTCAGGCTGTGTCTTTTTTTTTCCCACAGATCTTCTCAAACTCATAAATGTCTGGTTCACATTTAAGATTGCCCCCACATGAGAAAAAGGCGATTAAACTTGGTGACTTGCACCAAATAAAGACAGATATTCAGTTGCTTCCAAAGTGTTTAAGTCTGGTTATTTTATCAGATTTTTATGGTTGACTGAAGAAGGGACAAAACAAGTGGAATGTTTTAAAAGTGCCAAGTGGTAATAAAAAGAAAATGTCTTGGTCTTAAACAGAGCGTATCCTGTATATGATAATAATATGTGTCTGTCATCAGCTCCAGTAGAGTGGTGGTGCTGACTGTCCATTGGCAATGAAGCTGCATGCAATTCATTGACATAGCAATCGAATGCTTTGTCTCTCAATAGTTGGACGGTTGCTTCATCCAATGACTTGTGGACAATTGCCAGTTTCAGCTTATAGGGAGGGTGATGTAATGTTTATACAATATAGGACGATTTCACTTCCCTGTCAAAGCACTAACTCACCTGAGTTTATTCAACCCCCAAAAGAATCCTCCAACGCTGCAGAGGTGGAGAGACGACGATGAGTCTGTGGGTTGGTGGGCAGGGCAGTCCACCCAGCTGAGGCCTTGATTTAAAGAAGTCTGTTAACCACTCCAACAAGTCATGCTTGAATTGAACCCAATTAATTAACTCAGCTGAACTGAACCAGATCTGCCTGCAATCAGAGGTGGGCGGAGAAATAAAGGTAATACCAAATACTGAGATCAAAACATAGAGTGTATGTACGACATTATGGTAAGCCACTTTAATAAAGTCAGTTATTGTGTTTGTCTCGTTCTCTCTTTCTGAAAGCCTTTCACGGTCAGTAGATAGCTGTTCAACAGCAGTCTGGTTCTGCTCCAGGTTTCTGCCTGATAAGGAAGTATTACCTTGTCGCATTTGCTTTGCTAGATGTTGCAAAGTGTATTTTACTTGACCTGCTCTTCTTGTTGTGTCTGCAGATAACATTTGTTATGAATCAGCTCTGTAACAAACAAAAAGATTTTTTTAAATAAATGTTCAACGCGCTCAGCAGCTTGAGTATTTCTTGGATACTTTTTTTTATTTTTATAACAAATGTTGCATTTAAAATGTTAACTTAAACTCTTTTTAATAGCTTTAATAGAAACAACATGTAAGGAAAGTACATAAAATACAAAGTGTAGAAAAAAGAAAAGGCAATCGACTAACTTCAAACAACATAAATACTGCCCTAATGATTCAGTGGGACAGGAAGTCCATGGCAAAAACATGAATAAGGGAAAAATAGAGTTGGATGAACAACCATTGATCAGCATGGTACAGGACATACTTTTGTACTTGCCTTATATCTAACTATGGTTTATGTTCTATCTGTACCAAAACTTCTTCGAAGGGATCAATCAATCAATCTTTGTTTGTATTGCACCGTTTCATAACAAATTTTATCTGAAGACACTTTACACAAACAGCTGCTTTAGACTGCACAGATCCAACATAAATCCATCATGAGCACTTTGCAACATTTAGCAAAGTTACACTGGCAAAGAAAAACATCCTTTTAACAGGTAGAAACTCAGAGCAAAACCAGACTCGTGTTGAACAGCCATCTGCAGAAACATTGTTGAGGTTGTGAGGTGATGCAGAAACAGAGAGATGAAACAATACTGAATAAAATACATTTAGGCCGATAGCTACAATGCCAGTAATAACACGCGTAGTATTATCAGTAACAGCTGCGTGTGATAATAGACTGATCAGTCTAATACATTAGCAACTGTAATGATGATGAAATGGGGAGGACTGATTATGATGGAAGTCTGAAAATAGTTGTAATAGTTGGAGTCTGGGGGGTCCACAGCAGCAGGCTGTCCACACCAACGACCCAGAGGAACCTACGAGACAAGAGAGCCCAGGAGCTCCCAGAAAGATATATGGTTATAACTTAAATAGAACATGAAGATTTACAGATAATGACATGCACAAATATGATGTGAAGTTAATAACATTGACTTTATGAATGCCAATGCAGTGCCAAAAAAATAAAAAAAAAACATTTTAGAGTCAAAACCCTAAGTTCAGTATTTATATTAACATGTTTAAGGAGTACAAAAGGTACCTGTAATAACTGATCAATGCTGCCAGATACGTATATTTGCAACCTAGGCTTCAAAATAGTTGGGTCCCCATGATGTTGTTTTGTAACCAGGTGCCCACAATGTCCGTAAAACAAATATACATCTCCCTCTGAAACTATAGCCAACATAAAGGCAACTATCATGTTTAATCAAGATTATATTGATGTTCTTGTATACTTTCCAGTTTCACTCTTAAGCTCAAATAAAGCTGAGTCCCCACGATGTGGTTGTGTGACTGGTGTCTCCACATTGTTCTTAAAACAGGTATACTCCTCTTGTGTGTATGAAAGAGTATTAAAGGTGTCTATTAGGACTGACCTCAAGATTTGATTTAAGCTTGCTGGCTTAGTTTTATGAAGACTTTAATGAAGTTGAGTCCTCGTAGATGTAGTTGTGCAACCAGGTCCCCTTAATGTCTGTAAAATAGGTATTTATGAATACTGAGGACAACAACAACTTATTGTGAGATATGCTTTAATAGGGTCCTTCATACTGAGCCAATAGTGGAGCTTAGCTGATGCTAAAAATATAAAATCTGATTTACATTTCTTTGTTGAGTTGTCATGGTGGTCCAGTCAAATACATTTAATTTGCATGCTAATGTATTCATTCAGGGCTTTTAACTTCTTCCATGTCATCACTATAAATGCACCTGCATTAGAATCATATAGGATCAAAGACAAAGCAGAACATGACCCCAAATCTGTGTTTCCTGTCCTTGTGGTTGTTTAGTAATAGTAGCACTTGCTGTTGTGATAGAAACAGCTAGATTGATACATACAAGGGTATTACATGTTGCACAACATTCCCCTTGAGTTTATTACTTTTATGCCATGCTTCCTGTCTCTCGGTCTTTTAAATAGCATAGCTGTACATTGCAAAATATATTGAGATGCTTACAAGTGTTTAGGTGACTGAATACCATAGTAAGTGTCAGCACTACACTTGGCCATGCTCCACCAAAAATATGCAAAAAAGTGCGGACGGAAGTGTCAGCACTCTTAAAAACAACAGAGCCCATGACAGCAATGGTATTTGGATATTATTGAGTCACTGAGATCAAACAGGGTAGCCTTTTGATGCGAGATTAAAAAGTGACAGGAAAAACTGAGAGAGGATGCAAAAGGGAGGGAGAAAAAAACCCAAAACAGGACGTTGCACCTTCTGTTATGGTACAAAGTGTGCTGGCTACATCTGCCATACTGCGAGTCTTAGCAAGTAAGATGGGAGAAAGCAAGAATCGACATCAACAGGAGGTCAACATAAGAACATTACTGAGTACACTTGCATAGAAATAATCATTTCATTTGAAATAATCGTACGTTTTCCAGTGGACTGACGCCAACACTGAAGGGCTTATAACCGCAGCTCCTCGAGTGGCCACCCTAACCCTAACCCCTTACCTAACCCTAACCCTAAATCTCCAAAGAGCTCAAAAATAAATGCCCAACAGAATTAAACATGTTTTATTAACATACTTTCAAAAAACTATTTCGGTCTCGTTTGCTATTTTTCTGTATTTATGGCAACTACTTCATCCCTTTGAATTATATTATGACTACAGTTATGGATAACAAGGGAGGTGCTGGTTTGATTGACAGCCTGGTACAGCTAGCTGCCTGCTAGGCGCCACTACAGCTATGAGTCACAGAATTTAAAGTATCTGTTGTGTTTTAGTGTTGGGGCCTTTAAGAGACATTTTCATGCAGAAAACAACAGCATGAATGGATTCTTCCACTACTGCTCTAGATCTAAAAAAACAAAAAAAAAAAACCTTTCTTCAAAATGATGGTAAACAGCTTTATTTTCAAATCACAGTTTGACCCAAGATGAGCTGTAAAGGAATAAAATAGCAGAAGAGAGGGAGGAGAACATGTAGAGAAATGGAGAGAATGAGGCATAGAGGGGGGTGGCAGGGTAATAAGGGGTACAAGTGGGGTCATGGGTTTAGCATTGCTCAGTCATGTTCTCATGCAGCGTTGTTGCAGCAGCAGCACTGTGCCAAGTGAAGGCTCACGCTTTATGTAATCTTAAAGAGGTGGAGTGTCAGGCTCTGCTCAGAATCAAACCCGCCTTTGTTTAACAAAATATCCACTAATCTATGACGAGAAATATTTGAGAAATCTATTGCCGATGGAAATGGACACCGTCAGGTAAACCTGATGCACCCAAAATGTTTTTCCCAGATTCCAAGGTTACTAAGTATTTTGAAAAAAAGAAAAAAAAGGCGGAGCCAAATATTTTGATAAGCAGGATGCTGCGATCCAAAGTTAATGGCATATGGATGCAACAGGTTTTTAGGCCTTCTTTTGCTGGATTGGTTTGTGAAAAAAAGTCACAGTCTGACTCTGTGCCATTAGCTCCAGGCCCATCTGAATGACATAACCATTACATCAAAGTCCACTGTGTATTCAACTCATATTTACAAATCAGACTGTTGACGTTATAATGCTGCTTTTTAAAAAGTGCAAGGCAAGTTTTCACAACTGCAACTTTGCTGAGTTTGCATGACTTTGGCAACAGAATGGCTCAGGTCAGATCTCTTTGATTATATGGTGCAATTTTGAATATAAGCATTAGTCACATGTTGCTGTAGCAACCCTATAGCTTATAAATGCTATGGGGCAAGCAACAACTGAGAACCTTAACAACACACATGCAGGATGCAGGTTGTATTTTTCTTTTCAAACTGTAATGTGACAAAAAAAAACTATCCTCCAGAAGCTGATTCAGCTCTTCAGACTAAACATCTTTTAATGCTTCTTTTTCCTGTTGAATTAACAGAAGCATTGCTTTCTTTCACAAAGTCTACACCAGTGGACCTGACCCGACCCAATCTTATCTTTTTAAACATTTTTTACATTTGTCGGTTATTTAAATCATATATATCATTGACTTACCTTCTTTGTCTTGTTGCACAGAACTATCATCTTACCAACAAGTCTTCAAAGATGTCCACATCTTCATCTTAAAAATGAAGTTTTGAGGTGATCAGAAATGAGTCTTTATTAAATGAAACAACACAGTGGCAGGTGGTACAGACGAGACAAGATGCAACAAACAGTCCCCCCATGTTTCTAAAGCTTGTAGGGTTGAGTAATCCCTCGCTGTTGGCCTCTATCCAGAGAGGTTTAGCAGGTTTTATAACCTCAAAATATTTTTCTATAAATAAATTAGTCTGAACAAGTAATGAAAAATGAATGAAAAGCCAAACACACTAAACAGTGATGATATGTGTAGATAATAACAAATAGTCCTGTGGAAACTGCATATTTCAGTAGTGTTGAAATATGCAGGCTGTTCAGCCTTCTTTATCGTAGCAATAAAATCTAAGACAGGACTGTCTGACCTGATTTTAAGTCCAACGTTGACTTGGCTTCCTACCGTTTATGTGAAACATTCAGTGTTCATCATCTCATCACAAAAATGAGACTGACAAAAATCTCTTTACACGTGGTCCAATTGAGAAAATCCAAACTGTATTATTTGCTTCATGCCGGTAGAGTCTCACATGTATATAAATTGGCCAATGTTATCAGCGATATAATGGTACTGAAATTACATTTTTCCAAAAGAAACCTTAAAGTCTTTCTATGTGATTTTTCACACTTAAATCAATCAATTTTTATTTGTATAGCGTCAACTCATAACAAGTGTTATCTCGAGACACTTTACAAAAAGCAGGTAAAATACCTTACTCATTGTCTGTTAACATTACAAAAGAGCAGGTAAAATACCTTACTCATTGTCTGTTAACATTACAAAAGAGCAGGTAAAAAGACCTTACTTATTGCTAAATGTAATATAAATCAAGTATATCCTCTGAAAATAACTCTGTGAGTCATGACTGTCTACAATGGGTGTAACACCCGAGTCCCACTGTCTGTGATGTTTGCAGAGTTTTCAGAGTCCTATCTTCAGTTTGTTTACATCGCCCGGACGGCCGGCTGACTCCTCCCCTCGCGTATAAAAGTTGTTTAATTGAGGGACTAGAGAAAAGAAGAATAACATACTGTACTCACTGCTTAACTGTGTTTCTAGATCACGCTCATTTCAGGTAAATTTACATGCAGTGTGAAGATACAAGCATAATAAAGATCGCTAGCATTATCATGCTAACACAACAATGCACCGCGAGTTGTTTTGGTTTCATGCTGGTGCTCAAGGGCGACATCTGCTGGATCAAAAAGTCACATATAAAACCTTTAATGAAATATTGACTAATCTGCTGTTAAGAGGCACACACACACACACACACACACACACACACACTCTCAATAACATACACAACTTGCACAGTGCCACAACTTTCATAAACTTGCACAGTGATCCTAAAGAAGAGTCATTCCAGATTTTCTGACGTATTCCTCCTGCTCTCTCTCTCTCTCTCTCTCTCTCTCTCTCTCTCTCTCTCTCTCTCTCTCTCTCTGTGTATTTATGTATGCATGTGTGTCCCTCCAGGTCCAGCATGCTACTGACGAGGAAATCAGTCAACAGAAATCCCCTGCGTCAATTTACTCTGGCTCTGCTCCCACAAGCCACTGCAGACATCTCTCCCCTGCAGATGAGCCTAAACCACATGACACCACCACACCGGGGCACATGGGGCTCTAACTGCTAGGCTAAACGGCGCCTCCAAGTTTGGTATTGTAATATGTGTAAAGTTTGCCACCGACGAGGTGTAGGCAGAGTACCTTGAATCCGATTTGAATGACAGGAGATGTAACCTAGTTTGATGAAAAATGCTGTAAATTGTCACACAGTAGAACAACTCTGCTCCCCTGCCTATAGTACCGCTCTCTCTCTCACTCTTTATGCAAATCAGCTTCACTGGATGTCACTCAGTTTTTTTAAAGGAAGCATGTGCATGACACACAAAACTTACATATACATTCAAAACTTAGGTACTTGCTCTAATTTATTCAAGTAAAAATTATGAACAATAAAATGTGAATGCTTTACAAATTATGTTGTATTATCAGATACACTGCAGCCTATGTACACCGGGAGTGCAAACCAACCACTAGACCACCGGGCCCCACTTTATCAGAGAGTTGATTCTTTGTTTTCTAGTTATACCTTTTTAATATTTGTTCTGATTTAAGCAGTATCTAGATTGATTCTTAATCCTATGTAGCCAGTTACATTACAGGTACATATTTGTTTTGACCCCAGCCTCTTTCTTTACCGATGTGGAATAACTTTCTATTGACTTGTGTCGACCTAAGTTTTGATCCATTACACAGTCGACAGGTTCATGTTTTCTATGGGAAGCCCTTCTCAACCCTCTCTGTTGTTGAGGTAACTGGTTGGGTTCCTCAGCACACTGGCAAACAGTAGCTTTTGTGTTCGCCGTGCTGGATCACTGAGCAAAGAGAGGGAAGGAGAAAGTGCATTCTCTCCTCTCCACAGTTCGTCTTTATAGTCCGTGTGGCTTTCTCCTCGCTACCTCATGTATGGAACCTTTTAAGAAACGGGTCGTCTTTACTTTTAGGCTAAGGGAAGTGACTCATTTAACATTTTTTTTCACTGATTTAAGCACACACTAACTTGTCCTGATGTGCTTTTTGCTGTACACTGGCCGTTTCAGATTTCAGGTAGATTACAATAAAAGCTTCAGCTAACCTTTAACTCGTCATTGTAAAAGTGAAACTTGCATTTACAAGGATTTACAAAACATTTCCCGGTTTATTTATAAAGACCTGAAAAATCCTTACTTACCAGTTGAATGAAATTTAATAATTTAAACCAATTATTGCACCAATTTGTTACTCAAGAAATAAGTAAGTAACTACGTTTGACTGTGACAAGGGTATGCAAAAAATGTGCTCACTAATCTGCGTCATTTTGCCATTTACTTTATTTTAATGAATCGCATTTTAATCGCATTTTTAAAATTCCTCATTTTGCATTTAGCATAGGCTTTTATTTTGTAATTTTGTCTTAAACTGAGAGAACTTTACTTTCTGTTTGAAATCAACCCTTCTTTTATTTTGAAATCTAGCAACGGCATTCTGGTAGACGGTAACAACATTAACTTAACCACGGAAAAAGGAACTGCTTAGAGATCACAAACTGATGTCAAACAGGTTAAGGAACCTTAACAAAGTGAAATGTTTGATTTTGTAAGTTGGATATTACCTTTTGCTCGTAAACTGAGCTTTTGGAGATGTTTTTGGAGTGATATGAGTCAAAGAAAGATTCACAAGTGTCATTCCTTTCTATCACTATGACTACAGGAAGACGCTGCGCTAAAGGAACAAAATAGTATGCGTTTAAAAAAATGAATGCATTCAATTCAGACCGTAATTAATCGCGATGAGGTCATTAATGCTGACAGAAAGAGACAGCACACAAATGTCCTTTTAGTTTCCTTTATCCGGGTAAGAAGTGCAACACAACAATGGACGCGTTTGTGTTGCTGACTTTTCTGTCTCTTACTAGTCTAGTTGCGGTCGTGCACCTGGAATCGTGTTTACTGTCGAGTGTGCTCCTTTTTTTGCTGTTTTTGTAGTTTATGCTGACAGTCCTAATATTTATTGTTTATGCTCCTAAATATCAAGTAGCACGTTTTCACTCAAGGTGCACTTACTTGATTTCTTATTGATGCTTCAGCTGCAACTGATGTATGTCTAAGGCAAACACAGTTAGCTAAGATATCTTAAAAAGTAAATAATATTAGTTAAAAACAAAATAATCTGTCGCCCCCCGGTGGTGGAATGAACTTCCAAACTCCATTGGATCTGCAGAGTCCCTCTGCACCTTTAAGAAAAAGCTAAAGACCCAGCTCTTTCATGAATACCTACTAACTTAATGATGATGGTCTCCATATTATTGATGATGATGATGGTAATGACGATGGTTTTTGTTTGATAACGATGACTTATAAGATGGTTTCTATACTGATTAGAGCTCTCAAGAACTGCCCTCAATGTTGTGCTTTGCCTCTGGTCACTTCCTGTCAGCACCTGTGTGTCCAATCAGACTCAAAGCTGATCGTTTGCTCTTACTGACATTGTTCCCTTTTTTCTAGATCCTTGCTTGTGTTGTACTTACTCTCTCCGTCGCTTTGGATAAAAGCGTCTGCTAAGTGAATTGTAGAATTGAATGCTAAATCAATAAACCACCCTATTACGTGATGTCGTATGAGAGTCAAACCCTAAATCCTGTGTGACTGCTAGAGTGGGGTATCAGAATCTGAATTCAACGTTAAGGTGATTGTTATCTAAAATAAAAACTGGACTCCTTTCTGTGTGCACCGCTCAGGTCTCAGAGTGATTCTTCCAGGGATCCTTATAGTGTGCCGAGTGGAATCCCTCTAATCTTGTTGGTCATGGATTAGAAAAAGCCTCAGATTCTTGATTCCAGCTTTAGTTCATTTGGTGACCTTATCACTGCACACTGTTATTCAGTGGACACTGTGTCTCCAAACAGGGCCGGTCCTGATTAGCTGAGAATGTGAGGAACACACGCCGGTGAACGCCCTCTTGTTTGGCTTCATCAACACCGTCCACCTCCCTCTTTTCGTTTATGTTTAGCGTGATCTGACGGCATGCGGAGCACATGTGCCGAGCATCACTGATGTCAAAAGGTGCGTATGTGCAATATCACTGTCAGATAGTCGGGGAGCTGCCCTACACCTCGATGCTGCAGAGTGAAAACACACACTTGAAGAAGATCAAATCTTTCTCTAAAAGTCAGGGATTCATGAAGATTGGTTTTTTAATCATCTGGTCATACAGATTCTTAAGAACAGAATAGAATAAAATAATTTATATACACACACATAACACTTTATCTACTATTTTGCATGCAAAAAGGAAGACATTTCTCAGATTTGCTTGTGTAAATAAATACCATTAAAGGAAGAATGCGCAACTTTTTGATCCAGTAGATGTCGCCCTTGAGCTCCAGCATGAAACCAAAACAAACTGCTGTTTGGCCACGCCTCCTCCATACTGAAGCCTCCGCTCTCCTCCAGCGACACACATCCAAACCCTCTCCACTCGCGTTCACGCAAAGGAGTTATCAATCCTTTGCCCGAGCTGCAATCGCCTGTGTCCTGCATTGTTGTGTTAGCATGCTAATGTTAGCACACTTCGGTTAGCTCGTAGCTTCATATCGCACATAAATTGACACAGAATGACCGTGATCTAAAAATGCTAACATGACATCCAAATAAGCAATGAGTATTTTCTTCTTCTTTTCTCTAGTCCTTGACTAAAACAACTTTATACGCAGCGCCGTCCCGTCCATGTAAACATGATGTAAACAGGTATTTGCTCCTCTTCAATACAAGAGATAGAAGCTACTTGCGCCCATGAACGCATTACACACCACAACCCAAATGTTAGCAGCAGAGGGAAACATTTCATTTCATTTCAAACCTTTATTTATTCTTGAAAAGACACAGAGGTTTCCCTTATTTCCAATGCTGTCGAGATTTACAAGCACAGTAAAACAAGCAAAAACACATCAAACACTCAGAATTTGTGACAAAAACCACTGAGATCATTTAAAACAGTTACAATTTGAAACAAAGTTGTTTTCGAAATCAAATTCCTAAACTCCGGAAGAGAGAGGGAAGAACTCCGATCCTTAGAGTTTGCTGGAGGGCGTTCTACGAGTTTGGGGCATCAAAAGAAAATGCAGATTTACCGAGTTCAGTAAAAGCTCGAGGGACTTTAAGAACGAACCAATCAGAAGAACGGGTCGTGTAGGCACCCGTATATTCCACTCCAACAGGTCATCCCTGGACCTGAGACATAAACAGTGAGTCATGCAGTGTCACTGGATCTGATCACTATAAAGATGAGATCAGGCAGCAGACCAACCTAGCATGACAAGTCAGCAGTTAAGTTTGTCTCCACAGAATTGAACCTAACAGTCACAACAAAGGGAAGTGGAAGACCCAATCGCTTACCTGTTGCCAACAGTCATGGACCCTTGCTAAGGTTATCATTCGGTGACACGGGATCGTTGATGGACGGCTTGCCTGAACAACACCCCCCACCCCCTTGCTCCCTATCCCTCTTCCTGCATCTTATCCCATCTCTCCCCCTATCGCTTTCCAAGCCCGGCGCAGTCTAGGCCTGTGAAGACTGTTTCGTCATGAGCCGGGGATCCGGCCGAAGATCTCTGCCTTTTAATAAGACAGTTTTTTCTTACCACTGTAACTTTTGCTGCTTTGCTAAAGTGCTCATGATGGATAGGCCGGGTCTTTGTAACATAGCAATAAGTAAGGTCTTTTTACTTTGTAAAGTGTCTCAAGATAACACTTGTTATGAGTTGACGCTATACAACAAAAAATTGATTGATTGATTGATTACCTAGCGACAATAAGCGTCGGTGAGAAGCGCTCTGAAACTTTGGTCATAACTCCTACCAGCGCAAAAAGCACCAAGGACACAGGATCTTAAATAACAATTAATGTAACAAGGAAGCAAAAGGGCGGTGGAACGATGTATTAAGAAGTCTGGACAAATTATTTTTCATTTCATAATCTGTATTTAGTACCACCTTCAGTAAGTAACCCATTGCTCACACCGCAGATGGACTCTTGCAGACTCTTTCTCCTCCTGAAGCGCACTGACCATGATTGATTGTTGGGAAAAAAGTGGTAATGTTGCAGCGCAAGGAATGCACATTACATCAAGATTCTCACACCCCTACGAAAAAATTCCACCGTGCCGGTGAGTCGAGGCGTCACAGGCAGACTTCAAAAATACGCCTGGAATCTACATTAATTCATGTTTAAAAGCACAGGGGAGGAACTTGTTGCTCACTGTTTAGAGAAAGCTCCTCAGAGAAGCAGAGTTTGCATCTGTTTTTGTCTCGTCTCTCCACCGCGCTGCTTCTGAGTCCATTTAAAGGCAGCAAAAGCAAACATGCTCTCTTTCATGTTAGGAGCTTTTAGACCTCTGTTCTGGGCCCATCCATCTCATAAAAATAAAGGTTGATGACACTTCACGGGCTGCTGAGTCACATGAGAGGAGAGCCTGGAGGACGGCGCTGCAGTGAGAGACTGTGGCAGGGTTATACTGAAACCTCAGACACTTTAAGTTTACCCACCTTTTTACTTGTTAATTCGTACATCCCTTGGGTTTCCTTTCCTCTAATTTGCACAATCTGTTATTATTCTCTGTTCTACATCTGCAAATAAACAAACTAAGCCGCTCAGTGATGAATGGTAATGCCCTGAGCTTATAGTCCAACGATCCCCATGTCTGGTGTTAATTAGCGCTCGGGGGCTGACCATGACGTGATGCTGTGGGTCTGATGTCATGGAGTCCAGCAACCTCGCAGGTCAGACGCCACATTGCACAGTGCCGCTTTGATGCTCAGAGACATTGACTCATTTGTTACAGTCCTTGGGTGGCATTGGATATCGTCTTCCTGCTCATCCTGCAAATGTTTCTCTTCTCTGAGATATCAGACTGTTCCCGTTCATTAGGCGTTTGCCAGGTTGCAGGAGTGGTGATTCCTCCTAAAAACAGGCAACTGATTTGTTTCCCATCAGAGCAACAACAACAGTTGCTGTAGTCACAACAGAGCTGGGAAACTCTTTTTTTGATTGTATCAGTGTGTAATTACAAGACAGTTTAGTTGTCTCAACGTTTAATGACATTCTCAGGCAGTCTCAAAATGAATCACAATTTGTCTCATTGTATCAAATGGAGATCACATCCCATCACTTTGAACTTCAGAAATGATTAAATTTACAATTAACATTGTAAAAAGACCTTTAGATATATTTGCCACTCATACATGTCCTCCTTATATATGTGCTGTTCTTTAAGTTGCATGTATTTTCAGAGCAGCACAGGCGTGAGAGCGGCAACTTCTTTGGTTGTTTGGTAATTGGTTTCATGTTTTATTTAGCGATCAGTGAGTGTGTAGATGGTTTGTTTTGGTGGTATTTTCACAATATCTTTTTTTTAAATAATGTATCACTACAAATGTGGAGCTGGGTCAGTGTTGTGTGTGGAATCTGTTGGTTTATATTCAGTGCAGCTTGACAAGTTTATAGGTTAATAATTTTCTGAAAACTAGTTTATATGGTGACTAGGACAATCTCCTTGAAAAGCTCAGAAAAAGACAATGAAGCACCATCTTTGAGATCTTTACAATGACGAGTTCTGACCAAAACAGCTGATCTTCAACGGCATGTCAAAGTTCAGTACAAATCTTAGCCTCTGTATCGTATTGCAGCGGGTTTCTCGAAACAGTGCGAACCAGGATCTACTGTGTGCAATACACTCACTTTGAATCTCAAAAATTCAACATCAAAAACTCCAAACTAACACTTCAAAAACACCCTCAACTTCACTGCGCTGAACAAATCATTTTTTCAAACAATAATGAGTAACTTTTCCAATTAGAAAATGTAATTCATTTTACATGAAAGAAATCACACCCCTTAAAGTCTGTGCCATTAAAGAGATTAGCTATTCAAACCAAAATCGATCTTTGTACCAGTCAACAAACATTTTTATTTCTGTTGTTAAAAAGGGGATTTTAATATGGAAGTGTATGTGACTTCTAGGGCTTTTGGAGCGACCCTCTAGTGGACACTTAAGGAATTGCTCTTTTTTTTGCACTTTGGAATTGGCTTAATTTTTCAACACTGGAGGTTGCCGCATAGGTGTATCCATATTTGCTTGTGTGTGGGTGTCAGTGTGTGTGTGTGTGTGTGTGTGTGTGTGTGTGTGTGTGTGTGTGTGTGTGTGTGTGTGTGCATGTGCATGTATCATACATGCATTTCTCTTTCTATCTCTGCATGGAAGTTTCTTTTACTTTCCCTCTGTCTCCACACCCACTGAAGTCAGTTACCTCTTGCTGAACCACAAAAGTCCCACGACTCTGCCAACGAGCCGGCACATATCTGCTTGCAAAGTATTTGCAACATTTTTTATTCAGGTGTCTGCAGTGACAGCATTGCTGTCTTTGCTGGCAAGTCGGTTCAACGTGTGTCGAGCAAGCAGGAGCATGTGCAAAGGCACCTGATCAGCGTACCAGTCAACTGATGTGTCAGTTTTTTAGCGAAAAAGATCAAAACAATTTAAAAGAACTCAGAAGTGGTTTCAGGCTGCCACGTATAGGGCTAAGGTTTCCCATTGGACGGGATTACTGACTGAAACATGGCTTATGTATACGATTATGACACCTTCTTTCTTATTTTTGTATTGTTCATCTCAGGTACCATTTGTTGTGTCAAACAAAACTGCATGAACAAAAAAACTTGCCGAGGGCTGTCGAGGAGTTGCCAGCTTGTGTTTGATTGCAGCCAGGTATGCTTCACTTAGGGCTGCTTACAAAAACAGAGTAGCTAACGTCACAGTTCAGAGCCTCAGAAATAACAAAATATAAATGTTTTGTCTATCTTTTAATACCTTGTAAGTACCACAAAAAAAAAGTTTGAGATCTTTTTCTCTTATTTCAGGCTGGACACAAACTTCCAAATGTAGGACTTTTATAAGTCAACAAAGATCGTTTCCTTCTCCTCCAGCAACAAGAATATCTAGAAGTAAATTCACCAGTCAGAATTAATAATACACACACTCAACTAAAGCTAACAGAACATTACCAAAATAACTCCTCCAACCTCTAATTAGAGACGACCTCACTGACCTCTTGGTAAACCCTGCTAGCTGTTAACAATGTCTCTGAAGTTAACTCATTTTATTACTTTGGCATAGGCTTCCTCTAGCCTGTGCCAACAGTTGCACATCCACCTAGAGACTATGGCTTTGTCTGGAAACCACAAACCCTGGTCCAAGCTTCAGTGAATGAACTAACACACGGCAAATCTGTCTAATCTAGAAAATATCTAGGGATTTGTCGCATACACAAAATTTCACAATATGTATTTTGAAGGCACTTCAAACTCAATATGACTTCTTACTTGGTATGAATTGTATGCAGTTTTGGAAATCCCATTTCTACTTCTATTCGTTTGATGCTAGCAAACTGTAGAAGTGCAATAAATCACTGCTGCAACTTGCAACACTTGAATCATCCATCCATCAATTCCATTTCATTGTCTCTGGAGAATTCCCAGGACAGAAGCCTGCTCACATTGGTCCAATTGCACTACATGATGGTATCTCAGATCAGCTGCAACCTCCTGTGTTGAAAAATGAAGCCAATCTGGAAGTTGAAAAAACTGCATTTTGTTGAGTGTCCACTTGAGACTTGGGGATAAAGCAAAGGAATACCCATCAGGTAGGATGTTTAAAATTCCTATTTTTACAGTGGAGATAAACATGTTTGCAGTTTTGCACCCCCTACAGGTGTACTTTTTAAAGCATCTCTGTCTCCCACAGGTGGGCACATCTTAGCTGTTTCCCTTGAGGATTATGGTCGGTCTCAGTTCTACCTCTTTGCCTAATGCTAAATTGATCAAATGATTGGAGGAGATAGCGTTTCCAAAATGGTGACCGCCATCATTGGGCTTCATCACACTTCTTCATAAACCAATGGGTGATGTCACTGAGACTACATCCATGTTTTATACAGACACAGCCCCGTGTCAGTCTTCTATAATTTCCCATTGATCTTTTTGTCTGGACCGTTCTCCTCCATGTTTTTTCTTTCAGATCAAAGTCAGGTGTGGGATGAATTAGCTGTCTCTTCAAACTTTTACCATCAAAGAGCACCGAAAGGACATAAAATCCATCGTCTTCCAAACAAACTTTGAGTGTTTCTAGTTTTTTTCTGACAAGCGTAGCAGCTAGCACAGGATCACTACAGAAATATGTTAATATTTTCTTTAACTTAGGTCAAATATTGAACCTTTTCCTGCCCATTTTTTGATGCGACAGCCGAGGTATGGTGTCAGGTTTACACAGTAAAGATAAATGGAAACACACTATGTTTGACAGGCTCTACATTTTTGGGTTGAGTTCTGTCAGGGGAGAGTCTTGATACAATGATGTTGTTAGAGACGAACAATGAGGCAGTAATGAGAACCACAAAATATTTTGGATGTCAAAACTGTATTATCAATGCTAGATGGTGGGCTGCAGAAATGAATGATTCTGGATTAAAGGTAAGAGGTGAAGTACGTTTGCTGTGGTGAAGAAAAAAAGAAACCAGCTGAAGACCAGAGAAAAGGAAAAGCATATCAAAGAAAGTTGAAGGACTGGAAAGTTATCATGTTGGGACACTTTCCCTCTTCAGACTTTATTGCCATAGATGTACCATTCATTTAGTCAAAAATAGATACATAGGCATCATGGCGCTTCTAGTCTGTTCTTATCTCAGGTGGTCAACTATTGATGCTTTCTCACAACCCTGAGGTGTCTGAGTTAGATGCACAAGGTATATCAAAACTGAATTGAAGCAAGGGCTCTCTTCCTGCCATTATTGTCAAGTGATTTGTTGTGCATAATGTCAGGAGACTGTGTGTGGCCCTTTCAGAATAAGAAGGCTGGTCAGTCTCATTAGCACTTTCACACATGCATAAAATTCCTGAAAATGTCCAGAAATGTTTGAGTTGGTTGTAGCCAATGTGTGAACTTATTTCCTGTTTATTTCCTGGGTCCGCTGCGCTAACTGCACTCTTTTCTGCTTGCCAGTATGTTCTTTTCCACTCTTTGTTGATACTGTCCAATGACGTTGAAGCATTGATACAAATGCAAAATGTTAATCATAGCGTTGGACGTTGTTGCTTCTTCCACAGGGTCCTTTTTACACAATGCAATTCTTCAAAACCAAAAAATGCCAATTTCAGGTTGATGTTTTATTGTTAACAAGAATTTTGATTTCCTTTCCTTCTTGCCTGCTCTTGCAAACTTACTTGTAGTTATTCTGCCAAATCTGCTTATGTAAGAGCGGTTCAACATTTCTATCAACAGCTTTTGCAATTTAAATTGTGTTGCATTTTAAGTTTCTCTTTCATTTTTCAACTAAAACTTTATGCAACCTGATTGCTTTAACGTTTTAATACTAACAGTAAAATGCATCTGTTTGGAGTTGTGGTCAAATCCAGTCTTTTAAGTACACCTTTTTCTTTCCTGTCACGTTGAAATAGATCGTATTTCAAAAGAATAGTAAAAGTTTATCTCCAACTGTCATTAAGGAATATATTCCTTGAAAAACCGAGATGTAACCTGGCGCTCGGTCAATCAGATATGAAACGGAGAAATTGAAACAAATCATCAAATAATCTCAGTAGGTGTTTCTCTTCTCTCCCCCCGTCGTGTTTGAAACAACAGGTGATATAATATGATTTAAATCCCCTGACGCTTGCAGCACCAATTAGCTTGGTATACATTTACATGTGTCTGGGGCCTCATGGACACTCGTAGATCATACTGACTCAGGTGGGAGCTGTTTGGCCTGGAGCTGCATGGATGAATTATGACGGTTTTCCAGCTCCAACTTGGAGGAGCCCCCATGTTTTTGAGATGAATTAAGTTCTCTTACATTGCCAAATTAGCCATCCCAACAAATCACCCTGTACTCAGCAAGAATCATATATTTCTGCAAACAAGACGTTAGTGTAAGAGACACTTGCCCATTCATTTTGTTCGAGTCTAATAAAAATGTAGTCATCATCATAAATGTATGATTACTGAAGAATACTCACAGTGATTACAGTCATGTTTCTCCACTGACAGATAGTTCAGTAATACTTGAAAAAAACACAATGCACATCTTAAATCTGGTTTATGTTACAGTATACCAGTAGAGTTTATACTAATACAGTTCTACAATTCTACAATTCACTTAGCAGACGCTTTTATCCAAAGCGATGTACATCAGAGATTAAGAACAACACAAGCAAGGATCTAGAAAAAAGGGAACAATGTCAGTAAGAGCAAACGATCAGCTTTGAGTCTGATTGGACACACAGGTGCTGACAGGAAGTGACCAGAGGCAAAGCACAACATTGAGGGCAGTTCTTGAGAGCTCTAATCAGTATAGAAACCATCTTATAAGTCGTCGTTATCAAACAGAAACCATCGTCATCACCATCATCATCATCAATAATATGGAGACCATCATCATTAAGTTAGTAGGTATTCATGAAAGAGCTGGGTCTTTAGCTTTTTCTTAAAGGTGCAGAGGGACTCTGCAGATCCAATGGAGTTTGGAAGTTCATTCCACCACCAGGGGGCGACAGAGGAGAAGAGTCTAGTCAGTGTCATACAGCGTCATACAGCGTAATACATGCAGAAAATGGCAAAAATCAAATATACTCTAAATATATAGTGGCATAATGACTTCCTAAAAAAAGGGCGTTAGCATACTCTCTCTGGATTTGTTGTTCTCAGCTATTTTTTAACAAACACAATCTTTTCTGTTCTCTTTGGAGCCACACACAGGCCAAAAACCAGCGTCCACCATTAAGCCTACATTACAACTTATACTGCTACACATGGACCGTATAGAGAACAAACCATATGACATATTTTTGTAGACCCGGAAGTAGCATCTCCATGGGGTCTAACTAGAATTCTCCTCTGGGTTTTTTTCATTGGATTTTGGATCATTGCAGAAAATAATCTCTGTGTCAAACACACGTTTCTGAAGCGTAGGCGTTTTGTTCAGCAGGATAATCTTCACGGATGAACGCCATTTTTATGATGTTTGAAGCGTTAATGCGGCCGACAGAAGTAAAAAGCTAACGTTATGCTACAAGCTAACTACTCCACGGTCGGATGATTGTGACGTCACTAGCGTTATGCTTCAGACGATCTCCGATAAACTAATCCACGTAGCTTAATAAATAGTTTACTAACATAATATTCACCTTAACCTAAAGATTAAACCTACAGGAGACATCTCCGACTAGTGAGAGAGTTCCCGCCCTCTGTGTCCGGCGTGATGACGTTTAATGTCCCCGACAACCGCTGTAGTCACATTTAGCCACTTGTTAGCAACCGCCTTTTTAAAGACACCTAAAAACTTCAAAATTCACAAGTGGAGGTATTACCTAACGTAGTTTATGTGGTCTAACAAAACGGCAACATCTCTTCAGCTTGTGTTAACCACAGACCCATTCAAAATCCCCGTTGACTTTTAGACGTTAGACCCCATGGCGCTCAAATGCTAACTTACTTCAGGGTTTTACTTTCTGTTTCAATTAGTTAAAAGAATGAATTATTAGATTTATAAAACGAAGCATTGCTGGTGGCTGTATAGTAAAAAGGAGGACCACCAGCATTGGGTTTCAACTTCTGGCCACCACAAATGTCAGTACAAATTTAATGCCATCATCACAAAACATAAATGTAAAGTTTGCTGTTTTTTTGCCATTTCTCACAAACTTAAATTGTTATTTTTTTTTACTGGACATGGCACCATGACCCTCACATTCCTTTAGGCATTCTCATTGTCAGATTTGGAGCACTGATGCAGAAACCAAATATCCGCTAATCAAGAGGATGATGTTGAGAAGAAGCCTCAAGATAAAGACAAGGGGTAGAAAAAACCCTGTAACCATGTCTGAACTAAACATCCTGCTCTTCACAAACCAAG
The DNA here is from genome assembly GCF_963584025.1 of Labrus mixtus. NCBI lineage: Eukaryota > Metazoa > Chordata > Actinopteri > Labriformes > Labridae > Labrus > Labrus mixtus. The sequence goes on along the minus strand of NC_083621.1, from coordinate 4,716,217 downwards.
TGGTCTCTTTTTTTTTTGTCCTCCACACTATTTTGCTAATGAGGGTCGGTGTAATTGTTGCAGGAAACACCGCGCTGATCAGAGGTGCAATTTGAGGGAAAATGAGGTTCTGTCAGATGACCTCATCCCTTTGGTCGGGGCAGGCCGAGCCCCCGAGGCTTTTCTGATTTGTCTTCTTGGGTCAACAGAACCACATATGTGGAATGAGCGCTGTGTGTGTATGTGTGTATGTGAGTGTGTGTGTGTGTCAAAGACCAAAGTGATGTCAGCTCAGGGGGGAAAAAAAGGCCAGCGAGGATGAGTCTGGGTGAGGAGCTGAGCTGATTAGACCACCTACAAATGATTCAACGCCAATTCCAGGAGATTTACTCGATTTTCAGAGGCCTGGCTCCTCTGTCTTATCAAAGTTCTCGATGCAGGAGTGCTGATTGGGGATCTTTGATTAAACAGGAATGTAGCTTGAATTATGTTTAATTGATAAAAGATGAGTTAAGTATCATTCCTGATGTCTGTAGAGAGCGGTCGTTTGGATTATGACCAACTCCTTCCCCCAAGCTAAAAAATCAGGGATAAACAATTCTTAATCACGAGGCTTGAAACCAGAGAAGGATGACTGGTTACCTGGGATGTCATCAAAAATGAACCTGAGGAAATTACAAGTGTATAGTGTTGCATGAGGCTCACAATGAGCACAAGATGGACTGCTCCGTTCTGAAGAGCAGATTCAGGTGTGCTACATGACAAATAAATCGTCGATTTTGAAGAAGAAATTGAAGGATATTCTCTGTTAGAACCACTCGAAGCAGGAACTGTAGGTCTTACAAAGGGTGTAATGCTACCACTGGTAGCCTGAAACTGTTGATTTCAGCTTTGGAGGTATACTGTAGGGAAGATTAATTTAAGCGTATTTGGACGATGATCAAATGAATATGGAAAAGTAGCAATTCTAAATAAATTCTTAAACGAACAGGTTGATTTTTCCCTCATTCCTGAATTTCTCTTCTGAGTACTTCACACTTCCAGAGATCCTGACAATTATGCAATTGACTCAAGGAATAGAACTAGAGAGAGCCGGTATGAACTAAAGGGAATAGGTGTGTATAAAAAAGGTAAGGACAAACATAAAGAACAGGTGTATTTCGGTAAAAGGGGTTAACTTGTGGAATACTTATGACTTCACTGAGTTCACTTTCCAGATTTAAATTTTTGTTTAAAAATATTAGTGTTTAACAAATATAAAAGGTCGGTTTTGATTATTTTTTGTGAGTGTGACTTCTGTTTTGTTTTTTGTTTGTTTCGTTTGTTTTGTTTTGAAATAAATTCTTGGAACAAATTTTGTTCTAGTAGTGTCTTAAATAATTAAATATTAAGATTTGTAACAAGGGTAGGTGTAGTAAGCTAAAGCTTCAGCCTACACCTTTTCGGTCAAAATGTTTTTGTTTTTTCTTGTGACCGAAATAAATGATTACTACTGAGTACTACTAATAGAACGGGGCCACTCTTCCCCTAAAGGTTAATTTCAGCACCAGTGCAAAGAGACGCTGTTTGCTCTGCAGGGCAGTGAGGTGAACATTTACCCTTTGCATGTCTTTTTTTAACTCTTTTTTTTATAGGTTTAGTCGGCGCAAAAGCTGCAAAACACTTTTCTGAATCAGGCCCTTAGAAACTTAGAAGCATGTTGAGTTAAATTGCTCATTTTTAATATCAACCCGTCCTCAAAGCGGTTGAGTAATACAACAAAAGAAGTAATGGAAGCTTTTAAAGGAATCTGTGGTCCCTTTATTTCACATGCTTTGGCTCTCCTTTAATCATTTCATAACTTTGATCCACCCTCCTATCAGAAAATTAAAGGCTCTCTCTCCTCACAAATTATCCATTAGCAGGGAAATGTGTGCACTGAACTGGTTATCCTCTGCAAGCGTCCACCATTACCAGCTGTGACTGAGCCGTGCAGCAGAGGAAAAATGACCAGACAGAAGGTACACTCAGTATGACTCCGGGTCATCATGGGCTGGGCTCAACTCGCTTTTGATCTCTGTGACATGCACAGTTTAATATCAAATAAAGTGAAGTGTGTGTTTCATCTTTTAAAAAAGACACAGATGAAATGAGGACCTGAAGCCAGGATGTGTTTTTTATATGGACACATGGAGCCAAATGTGCCCCTTTGAGATCATTTTATGGAATTTCTGCACTTAGTGACTGACATCTGATAAAGATTTATATCTCCCAATGCTTAAAGACACGACCAACAACCATCTCTATACCACTGATCCCCAGCCGCCCCTCATTTTTCAACCACTGACCAACTGAGGTCAGCTGACTAGAGTTGGCAAAAGTGAATTCAAGTAGCAAAAATAACGTTATAACTGAAACCACATTTTTGGTCAGTAATCTTATTTTTTTTTTAAAGTAATGTCCATATTAGAATATTATTAAAACTGTTAAAGGCTTTATATGCAATTTTTATTTGATCCAGCAGATGTCGCCCTTGAGCACCAGCATGAAACCAAAACAACTCGCGTTGCATTGTTGTGTTAGCATGCTAATGCTAGCGATCTTTATTATGCTCGTATCTTCACACTGCATGTAAATTTACCTGAAATGAGCGTGATCTAGAAACACAGTTAAGCAGTGAGTACAGTATGTTATTCTTCTTTTCTCTAGTCCCTCAATTAAACAACTTTTATACACGAGGGGAGGAGTCAGCCGGCCCTCCGGGCGATGTAAACAAAGTGAAGATAGGACTCTGAAAACTCTGAAAACATCACAGACAGTGGGACTCGGGTGTTACACCCATTGTAGACAGTCATGACTCACAGAGTTATTTTCAGAGGGTATACTTGATTTATATTATATTTAAGTGTGAAAAATCACATATAAAGCCTTAATGTAGATAATTAATGGTTACCAGATTAACCAACGTGTGCCCAAACCTACTAACAGCCTATCCTCAAGCAATGCTGCTAGCATGTCTGAAGAAGTTTAAACATTTTTAAGAGCCTGTGAGAAGTGGACAATTTGATGACCCAAGATATGTAACCAATAACATCAATGAGGAGTTTATTACCACATTTTAGGGACAGAGTTACAATAAATACAATGAATTTAAACCAACTCTAAACCAACCGTCACTGTGAATATACATATATGTATATATATATATTATCTAATTTAAATTATAATATACTCACACTTATTTATGTAAATACTGTAATTGACATGTTAATTGACCCATCTGTCACATAACTGCATTTTTCTTATCATCACGTTACTTCAGCATCTTTTGCACTATTCACCACTGCACACCACTGTTTCATATTTAGTCATGTAAATATTAGTCTTTTCTTATTATCTTTATTGTTGATATTTAATGTTGTACATGTACATAAGAGAGCACAGTTCACTGAAGTTTAATCCCCTTGTGTGTGTAAGCATACCTGGCCAATAAATCTGATTCTGATTCTGATTCTGAAGATATTTTGCCCTTTTTTTTTTTTCAGTTATTGTGAAAAACTAAATGTTATGAACTCATCTGTTTTACAACAAATGTAACTTTCATTCTTGGCCCACCATTAGGGACCGCAGTCACTTATTCTCCCTAAAATTAAGAGACTTGCTAAAGGCTATACATAATTTTTTTTGTTCGACCCTGCCTCAGAAAGCGGCTGCTTCGAGTAATTACAGGGAATCAAAGACTAAGTGGTGTAAGATCAAAGCAAGGAATTCTTCTGTAATCCTGCCGTGTTGCAAATCTTTTGTGATCTGGTCGCTGCGTTCCGCCACAGTTTGACATCTTATTTACTGTATAAAAAAGGAACGGTGCCATCAATTATGGGCCTGTTAGTGCCGTTGTTTACTTTTGCCAAGCCCCTGAGTGCCGGGGTCGCTTTGTGATATATAGATCGCCCCCCCTCTCCTCTGTTTGCTCTCCACAGTCCAAGGTGTGCTCTCGTGCTTGCCCTTGGCTTTGTGTTGGGGGATGTCTGGCTGCTTCCTGGTGTCTGATGTAGGCTGAGAGATTAAGAACGTTAGAGGGTTTTGGCAGCTCTCAGCTTTTGGATGTGTGTTAAGTGTTGAGAAGAGAAAACTGACATGTTTCTGTGTGTCAATCAGCTGCAGCCGCTGAAACAACCAATAGCACCATTTCCATTGTTGCAATCATCATATGGAAAGAAAAATGTAAAAATGTAATAATTGGAACAATTTATTAAGATACTCAAAGTTAGCAGCATATTCTCTATTTTTTATTGTAATAAAACAAAGACAGAAACCATACTAAAGCCCGACTCACCCTGCAGGGTCATCAGGCCGATTTGAGCTCCGATTCTTCCTTCCCGACAATCTCAGGGTTCGCTCCCGACTCGAGGCTGCTCGGACCCGATTATCTGTTCAGATTATCTCATAGTGTGAGTGGTACAAAGATCCAATCTTAACGTCCCCGATCTGCTCGATGATCGTCGGGGACGCCCCGATTTATTTCAAACATGTTTGATATTTAGAATTTAAAATCTGGATGATTACGTCATGAAAGGGTCCGACAGAAGTTGTGTGTGACTACAATATAATCACCAGAGACAAGGGAGGACTGTAGTCATGGCGACCAGCGGCAGGACGCAAACCGGTGTTTTCTTTTCCTTTTCTGTACAGATCATCAGTGCAGCACTTTTCTGAAACTTGTCTCCATATATCTACGATTGTATCTACTTTTCTATATCCTACAACAACTTCCACTTCCTTCTCTTTCACCAACCATCGTCCTTTGTTTTTTTTAAATTAAACTTTATTAACAATTGTCAATGCTCCGTCCCGATTTCACTCGTACAGTGTGAGCTCTCCGGCCGTACTACAAGATTGAATATCTTGAATGAAAACCACTTTTTGGCAACATTTTTCAAAGAAATACTTCCATGATGTTTCTAACTAGATACATCTACATGCATGGGTAAAAACAAATACGAGACTTTTACTTACATTTCTAGTATAATAATTAAATAAATTGTATTCCAGATGTGGTTAAAGATTTCCAGGTTTCCCATTTTTTCCAGATTTTTATTTCTATCTGTGTTCCTTCAGGCTTTATGTCATGATAATGTGTTTTATTTCAGCTTATTTATGAGTCACAACATGTGCATGTGTCCTGTATACTGTATGTCCCATAAACACATCACTCATTAGCTTTCATCCTGTGTGTGTGTGTGTGTGTGTGTGTGTGTGTGTGTGTGTGTGTGTGTGTGTGTGTGTGTGTGTGTGTGTGTATCAGTGAGCAATGAGCCTCTAGTCAAGACGACTCTTACAGATAGCTCTGCTTCCTCTGAGAGGTGGCGACTCCAACTTTGCAATCTCAGCAGTTGCATGCTACGGAAGGAAGATGGCAGCGATAGATGAAAGACCGCCTGCATGTATGGCTGGAACAAGAAGAAGATGAAGACGGGGGTGAAATCTCCAAAACAATTTCATTATTGACACAGTAAGTGCAGGCAATAAGGGTCCTCTCTTCTGGGTCCTCATCAAAGTTCTTTACAGGGAGGCCAAAAAAGGAAATAATGCGCCAGAAAGCTCGAACCAAATCACTCTCAGGCATCAAAGGATTGCCATTATCTAACACAAATATACACAAATACACACACGCACATATAGGCTCACGGCATTCTCACAGGCATCATGGAGCTCTGCGGTGCTTTGATGTGCGTTTAGCCGGATGTTGTAAGCCGGTGTTACATGGAGGCTGTGTTTTAGGAGTTACAGTTAGTCACATGACTGACACTGACTACGTTTACATGCACACCATTTTCCTGTATTAATCGGAATAAAGACAATATTCTGATTGCGTAGGAGTCATGTAAACACCTTATTCCAAATGTCATAACCCGATTAAGCTCAACAAATTATCATGAAAACATTAAACTTGATGTGATTCAGTGTTAAGAAACTTCATGACCCTTTATCTTGTTGTCAGGAGAGAATTTACATCATAACTAACAGGCAAAAACCAAGAAGTCAGATTTATTAAAAACCTGAATAAGACCCCTGGCATATGCCTGTATCAACCTGAATATTGGGTCATGTAAACGCGTTAGTCGGAATATGCTCCTGAATATGCTACTTTAAGGATTTGTTTACTTCTGCGCATGTTCAACATGGCGAGAAACACGCAAAAGACGTTACACTTTTGGGGCGAGGAGGAGACAAATGTCCTACTACTACTCGCTCCCAGCAGTCCTGGCTGTGAACTTTCATCCATAGTCTCCGCGGGGCTCTGGTTGGTATCCATGGCGTAACGCGTAGAGCTCAGTTTACCATTTCCTCGCGTTCTCGTCGGCCACGGTTGAGGAGGTGAATGAGAACGAGTGTTCCAGTCACACTGTGATGGAGAAGTGATGAGAATATTATACAGTATAGTGCAAACGCAAACATCTTGGACTATTTGGTGGAAATGCCAATACAGTACGTGCGAAAAGAACGCCCCTAGATGACGTCTTGTCATGAAACTAATACTACTACGGTTTATTGGGAATATGCTGATTAACATGTAAACGGGAATATTCCAGTAGCTCAGCACTCTGCGGAGCCTGTAAACACCTTTTTCGGACGGTCCATATTCTGGTTAAGGCAATATTCCGAAAAAGGTGTTTACATGCTCCGCAGAGTGCTGAGCTACTGGAATATTCCCGTTTACATGTTAATCAGCATATTCCCAATAAACCGTAGTAGTAGTAGTAGTAAATTTGTCTCCTCCTCGCCCCAGAAGTGTAAGGTCTTATGCATGTTTCTCACCATGTTGAACATACAACACATGACCCAATATTCAGGTTGATACAGGCATATGTCAGGGGTCTTATTCGGGTTTTTAATAATCGGAAAATGAGCTTAATCGGGTTATGACATTTGGAATAAGGTGTTTACATGACTCCTACGCAATCAGAATATTGTCTTTATTCCGATTAATACAGGAAAATGGTGTGCATGTAAACATAGTCAATGATTTTTATGGAGACATTATATGAAGGACAGCATCGCACATGGCATTTATTTAAGAAGTACTCTAAGGACAGTAATACCATGGATAGATGGATGGCATTGTTCTGCTCATCACCTCATTTGGGATGTCCTGGTGGTGTTGAAGCAAATGCAACATGAAGAGTCCAGCTTGGGACGTCTGACAAATATCATCCTCCATTTTTCCACCTTACATATATTTATTGAGAAAGCCAAAGTCGTCCAATGGAATAGCCCAACCCATCAATTTTGTTACAGGTTTGTGTGAGTCTATCCCACAGTGTCATTTTAATTCAGAGATGTAACAAATATTCAGTTTTCCTCCACGACTTTATCCATCCATAAGATTTTTGAAAGTTAGACCATTAAAGCTCCTGTGAGAAGTACATATCGCGTGATAAAATAGACAAACATGATCATTGATGCCTCTTGATAATCTTCAAAAGCAAACAAGACCATCAGCATAAAGATTGACATTTTATATGACATTATTTTTCTTCATGTCTGAAAGTTTATTTCGTTTTTTTTTTAAATTCTTATTGGTGTGCATTAGTCTCTCAATTATTCTATAAACTACTTTTTCGTCAATAACTTTTCTGCACTCTTGTAAAGCACTTTGAACTGCAAATTAATTTGTCTGAAAGGTGCTTTATAAATAAAGTTTGATTGATTGATTGATTGATTGATTGATTGATTGATTGATTGATTGAAAGTGCTGCCGGTGGTCTGTGTCAGATAATGAACAGCAAACCGCTTTTTAAAATGTATTTTTATTTTCCATGGCCAAGATTCAAAGTGATACATTAAACTGGTAAAAAGAAGCAGGATGGGATTTTTAGTTCAAACACTACTTTTACATGTGCAGGACAAAACACCTCAGAGATAACCGGTACAACTTTGTCCACAAGGGGTCGCCAAAATCGACACAAACTGAACGTTCCTAAAACCAGGTCTAAGTCTGTCCACTGGACTGTAAACTGAGGGCACAAGCACACTAGGCGCAGTTGCCCCATTACACGATGACGCCCTGTATTCACGTTGCTCCAGGCCCATGACACATTTACCTCTTGTACATACGTCATCACATCGCACTACAACACTTTACTTAGTTTACAAGACGCGCAGCCTCAGAGTGTCGTGTGAGTGTGCCCTGAGTTAGTTTTTCTGTTTTTTGTTTTGTAAATTATAAAACCTGAATTGTTCAAAGCTCTAAGAATCTTTTCCTGTGACTTTCCTGGTTTTCAAAGTCTGTTGAAAGTCACTTATGGCTCTTGATTTACAGTACATGTGTTTAATGTGTATGATTGTACAGCATGAGATACCAACAACCCATAAATCCATCATCAAATAATTACTCCATAGCGCCCCTGGTGGTTGGAAACACAACAAGATACCTTTAATGTTGGAATAGGAGTTCAGTTTCAAGATTTATTTGAAAACAAATTATCATGAAAACATTAAACGTGATGTGATTCAGTGTTAAGAAACTTCATGACCCTTTATCTTGTTGTCAGGAGAGAATTTACATCATAACTAACAGGCAAAAACCAAGAAGTCAGATTTATTACCAAAACCAAAAGATTGCTCTAACCTTGGCTAGACGGCCTGTAACTGAAGCACTCATCCAGCCTGCATCCTTAGACGAGGCTTCCTTTCTGCTGAGTTTGTTTTCACTTCACCCTTATTCTCTTAAATGCCCATGAAGATAAGATGGCTGCCGTGATAAGTGAGCGTGCACAAAACAGATACAGTGGATGACAAGAGGAGCAAGTGTGCCTCTCCCCTTTGTTGGTCTTCAATTTAAAAAAAATAAGATATCCGAGTAGGAAAAAAAAGGTTTCAGATTGAATGGAGTCAGAAACTAAAATGTAATGTTTAGTTGTATCACTTCACGGCGAGATAACCAACCGAGGAAACATCAGTTTGTTAGCATTTATATTAATTTAAAAAAAAAAAAGAACTGCAAAATTCTGTGTGAAAATACCCGTGTCCATAAATAACAGGATTTGCTTCTTGTTATGATTGGTAGATAATGAATACATGCAACAAATCACCTTATCTTAGCATGACTGTGCATGTGCGTGCCTGTGTTTAAGTGTGTGTGTGTGTGTGTGTGTGTGTGTAATCTGCATATGTGTATATATGAGAGAGAGAGAGAAAGAGAGAGAGAAAGAGAAGAGAGACAGAGAAAGAGAAGAGAGAGAGAGAAAGAGAAGAGAGAAGAGAGAGAGAGAGAGAGAGATACAGCGAAAGGGAAGAGAGAGAGACAGAGAAAGAGAAGAGAGACGGAAAGAGAGAGAGAGAGAGAAAGAGAAAGAGAAGAGAGAGAGAGAACGAGAGAGATAAAGAGAAGAGAGACAGAGAAAGAGAAGAGAGAGAGACAGAAAGAGAGAGAGACAGAAAGAGAAGAGAGAGAGAGATACAGAGAAAGAGAAGAGAGATAGAGAGAGAGAGAGAGAAAGAGAAGAGAGACAGAGAAAGAAAAGAGAGAGAGAGAGAAAGAGAGAGAGATACAGAGAAAGAGAAGAGAGAGAGCGAGAGAAAGAGAAGAGAGACGGAAAGAGAGCGAGAGAGAGAGAGAGAAAGAGAAGAGAGAGAGAGAGAGATACAGCGAAAGGGAAGAGAGAGAGACAGAGAAAGAGAAGAGAGACGGAAAGAGAGAGAGAGAGAAAGAGAAGAGAGAGAGAGAACGAGAAGAGAGACAGAGAAAGAGAAGAGAGAGAGAGAGATACAGAGAAAGAGAAGAGAGAGAGTGAGAGAAAGAGAAGAGAGACGGAAAGAGAGAGAGAATGAGAAAGAGAAGAGAGAGAGAGAGAGAGAGAGATACAGCGAAAGGGAAGAGAGAGAGACAGAGAAAGGGAAGAGAGAGAGACAGAGAAAGAGAAGAGAGACGGAAAGAGAGAGAGAGAGAGAAGAGAGAGAGAGAGAGAGAACGAGAGAGAGAAAGAGAAGAGAGACAGAGAAAGAGAAGAGAGAGAGAGAGAGAAAGAGAGAGAGAGAACAAGAGAGAGAAAGAGAAGAGAGACAGAGAAAGAGAAGAGAGAGAGACAGAAAGAGAGAGAGACAGAAAGAGAAGAGAGAGAGAGATACAGAGAAAGAGAAGAGAGATAGAGAGAGAGAGAGAAAGAGAAGAGAGACAGAGAAAGAAAAGAGAGAGAGAGAGAAAGAGAGAGAGATACAGAGAAAGAGAAGAGAGAGAGCGAGAGAAAGAGAAGAGAGACGGAAAGAGAGCAAGAGAGAGAGAGAGATACAGCGAAAGGGAAGAGAGAGAGACAGAGAAAGAGAAGAGAGACGGAAAGAGAGAGAGAGAGAAAGAGAAGAGAGAGAGAGAACGAGAAGAGAGACAGAGAAAGAGAAGAGAGAGAGAGAGATACAGAGAAAGAGAAGAGAGAGAGTGAGAGAAAGAGAAGAGAGACGGAAAGAGAGAGAGAATGAGAAAGAGAAGAGAGAGAGAGAGAGAGAGATACAGCGAAAGGGAAGAGAGAGAGACAGAGAAAGGGAAGAGAGAGAGACAGAGAAAGAGAAGAGAGACGGAAAGAGAGAGAGAGAGAGAAGAGAGAGAGAGAGAGAGAACGAGAGAGAGAAAGAGAAGAGAGACAGAGAAAGAGAAGAGAGAGAGAGAGAGAAAGAGAGAGAGAGAACAAGAGAGAGAAAGAGAAGAGAGAGAGAGAGAGAAAGAGAGAGAGAAAAGAGAGAGAGAGAGGTGGGGGGAGAGAGAGAAAGACAAGGAGCTTACTACCACCAGGTTTGAGAGCATTACTCAACGTCGAGATATAAAACCGAAACAGGCTTCTCTGTCTCGCTTAAAAGCACTGAAAGGACAATTCTGGCATTTTAAAAAAAAAAACCTGGTCATCGTTTTTGCACGTTGTCTGAATGAATGAATATTGGGTACAAAATGTTTCAGCCAGCAGTCATGACACAGGCTGTAATGGCAGAAGAGACAAGTGTTCACATCTGCTCAAAAGAAAAAACAGAAATAGCAGTTACATTTTTGCTTCAATTTACAAAACCCGAAGTTTAACATCTCCCAGAATGAGGGCGTCGGTTGTCTACTGCTGCCTCAGACTGTTGTGTGTTTGGTTTTTACAATTGAATGTTGAGTATTTATCTGATTATAGAGTATAGATCTGATTACACACAAACAAATGTATTGATTGAGGAAGCTACTCCCATGTTTTGCAAGGTGAAACAGACATTTTGGATTTTAATCTGAGCTCCTAATTGGCAAACTTTTTAGTAGATGTATTTTGATGGCGGCCATTTGTTGCAGGGATTTATATCCCACCATTCAAACATCTTTCACTGCTGCATGCAAAATCAATTCAATGTGTTTCTTTTGCATTTCATGATTAGCTTTAAAAATATGCAAATGAGGTTAAAAGCAAAACAAAAACTGCCTATGAACCTCTTTAAGTGTCCTTTAACCTCTTCAAGAGGATTGTGTTATATTTAGTGCTACTTCTGTTGACTGGTCCAGAGATTACCTGAAGAATCACACAGGCGCTCATCCTACTCTCCATTATTTTATCTGGACTACATTTGCTCTTCTATCATTTTGCAATAAAAGGTTCATGTTTCGTGCACCGTGCAGAGAAAAGTCCTCGGATAATCCAGAGATAACCGACACTCTTGAAAGTTTTCACGGATCGCTGCATTTTGTGTATGCATCTGTGTGCACTTGACACACACACGCACACACACACACACACTCTCCACAAAGCTGCACACACGTGAGTAATGAAAATTCATTCGATGACAGACAAAGCTCTATTGTGCCACATTAATAAGATTTAATACGGAGCTCTCTTTCCCCTCCAACACTGGCAGGCCGACTTGTTCTTGTTGGCAAACTCGTCATCTTCCAGCCATGTCAGTCAATATTTGGCCTCTAGCTTATCTAAACTGACGAGTTCAGTTTTCAAGGCATCCTGACTCTGACAGGCAAATTAGGAAGTTACAATTCCCCTTTTTAGCGTTACATGAAACACATTTGATTTCTGCTTTTTTTCCCCTTATTACAACCACACAAATAAGAAAGAATGAGAGTGCCTGATGTCCCCATGCATCAGCTGTTCCCATTATTTACATGTTTACTCCAGTGCTAAAGAAGCATGCAGCTCCTGCTGATAAAAGTGTTGATTATGATCCAATGTATCTCTAAAACTTTAAAAAAATAGGATACACACAAAAACAAACGGACCAGAAAAAAATCTGTCCCTCTGATATATTGTTATAGAAAGACCACCAAAATTCAGTGAGACTAAATAAGAACCAGTGCACATTTTTCACTGATGATGAGGGATGTTTTGTGCTCTTTTATCACACCATGCGGGACGCCGCTGGAAGAAAAGTACTCCTGAATGGAAGCCTCTGTTTGTGTGTGCCGGCGTATCTTGTAAGTTGTTGTTTAAGTTGTCGGGCGTCTTTCAAACATTTTAGCAATACTTTGTTTTGAAATGGTCTTGACTATATTATGCTCTTTCTTTGCTTATTTTCAGCATGACTATTAAATAGTGCTTCTTCATTTTAAACTAAAGAGATTTATATTGTTAAATGTGTAAGGTGTATTCTTTTATAAAAAGCTGAATGACAATCTAATCACCATTGCCCGAACATTATTTTCTCCATTCAGGCTTTCACTGTGCATGTGTATCTGGCTTTACTCTGCTAATGGTGCATGCAGTCTACAGTTTTATTGCTTTTACACACATCACAGTATTCAGTATATTTGCACTCAACCCTGATCATGCAAATATACCTGCACAACTGTTCATCTCCTATACAAGCATTTAATCTATATCATATTTGATACTGCTTTTTTTATCAGGACGGCTGTGGCTCACAGGTTGGGGGAACTTCCAAACTCCATTGGATCTGCAGAGTCCCTCTGCACCTTTAAGAAAAAGCTAAAGACCCAGCTCTTTCATGAATACCTACTAACTTAATGATGATGGTCTCCATATTATTGATGATGATGATGGTAATTACGATGGTTTTTGTTTGATAACGACGACTTATAAGATGGTTTCTATACTGATTAGAGCTCTCAAGAACTGCCCTCAATGTTGTGCTTTGCCTCTGGTCACTTCCTGTCAGCTCCTGTGTGTCCAATCAGACTCAAAGCTGATCGTTTGCTCTTACTGACATTGTTCCCTTTTTTCTAGATCCTTGCTTGTGTTGTACTTACTCTCTGATGTACGTCGCTTTGGATAAAAGCGTCTGCTGAGTGAATTGTAGAATTGTAGAAGAATTGATCCCCAGCTCCTGCAGCAATGTGTCCTTGGGCAAGACACTTAACCCCCAATTGCTTTGTAGGCTGCGTATGAATGTGTAAGAATGGGATGAGTTACTTCTGATGGTCACTTTACTCAGCAGCCTCTACCATCAGTGTGTGAATGTGTAGGTGTGACCTGCAGTGTAAAAGCGCTTTGAGCAGTCAGAAGACTAGAAAAGCGCTACACAAGCGCTCAAGTCCATTTATTGTTCATACTGTATGCACGTTCCATGACAGCAGGAGTACTGCTGTTTACTTTTATGTTCTCTGTTCTTGCACCAAGTAAAATTCCTTGTATCTGTCAGCGTACTTGGCATCAAACGTGATTGTAGTTCTGATTCTGATTCTGATTTAATTGTGGGCACTTTTACTGTCAAATAAAACTGAGTCATGAACGAAAAAGACTGAAATGAATCCTGTGTGTTCTCAGTTTGAGGCTAAAGTGATCCAATGCACAACAAATATGAAGCACCTTGCCGTTCAAATGCATGCACACACTGCACATGACGGTGTGTGTTAAGTTTGTATGCACAGTTATAGACAACTAGTGTATTAATTGTACTGTGTAGGTCGGTGTAATTCTGCGACTCGGTTACAGATCATGACATCATTTTCCCACTGAAACAAATTCCTGTGCATGTGTTTTTTTTATCCGGCATATAAAGTGATTCAGATTGTGATATTTGGGAGTTTGGGGGTTTTGTGCCAGGGGGAGGCCTAAGGGCTTGCCCTACATCATTCATTATGCCCTCGCCCATCATGCAGAGCAAGCTGTACCGCTCTGGAGTCATTCCAAGAGGGGTCTCGTCATTAGCTTGCCACTTGGCGGCCAATTGCTGGAGCAAGAGAGACAAAGGCGGCACTCCACCCCTGCATGCTCTGATTGCTCTGAGAGAGAGAGAGAGAGAGAGAGAGAGGGAGAGAGAGAGAGAGAGATAGGAGGGACGGGGGCCTCCTTTTGGCATGGCTGAACGTAGATTCTAGTAGCAGAGTGGTTGTGTGGTTGGTTTTGGCACAGGATGTCCAGTACAGAGGTAAATGGGGTCTCTATCAGCTCAGTGAGTTTTTCATTTAATTCAGATCCCCGTGGTGGTTTGAAGGAGTTTCCTCATGCATCATCTAATTACAGAGAGTGATAGATAACCTCCAGTCCAAGCAAGACACACCTACAAGAAGTTTTTTAATCTGTTCTCACTTTTTTTATATATATCTGTCATTTTTACTCAATAAAAGATAATCCTCAAATTCTTCATAATAACTGCTGTCTTTGTAATTCTGGCAGGTGTGTGATCCATCAGATAAACTAATTATTTCCAATAAAAGTGAAGGACAGGAGAAATGAGCGGCAGATTTTGCAGACACTCCAGGAAAATAGGGCTTCTATTGTCCAGGATTCTGACAAGAAGTAATGACAACAAATAAAAACGGCTTTGATTCGTCTTGATCCTCTCCCTTTCTTGTCGGCTTCTTTGCCTCTCCCTCGCTCTCTCTCTCTCTCCCACTCCCGACCGGGCGGATTTTGCCACGCTGTGATCCTCCTGCGCCTCCAGGCCCTCAGGTTATTTGGATATTGCGTGGAGTCAAAGCCCTGTCAATCAGATAAGCAGTGACCTCGCAGACCCAGCAGATAAGACGTTACATGGCAAGAGGAAACAGACAGACAGCGGGTGAGGGGGGGGGGGGGGGGGGGGGGGGGGGACACAACGCCTGACTATGAGGGCTCGGTGAAGCGAGACTGATCACAACGGCTCTTCAAACTCCAAAAAAAAAAGCTGACAAGAACGATAAGATATTACTTAGAATTTAACTTTTTTTCTTTTTTTCACATCGTCTGACTCTGATTTCCAAACTCTTGGCTTCTAAAAAGAAGAAAATAAATCCTTGTTTGTGAGGTATTGCACGTTTTCTTTCCCAAAAGGAACATTTGTATACCTTATTTAACAAAATCCAAGGAAAAGTGCATCAATTATGAGTTTTAATTATCACCTAAAATCATGCCAGATTTCAATAAATGGCTCCAGACTCACTGTTGGAAAAAGACAAACTTGCCAGTCATTCCGTTACACTGGGAAATTACAAAAGGATGAATGAAGGGCGAGTCTTTGTTTAGGACGGCAGCTTTTTGGGTGGTCCCACAGGTTGGAAGCCCTCTGGGAGGGATCAGGGAGACCTCCACATGTAGCACCACATACGGCGACCTGTTGAAACAGGGTATAGACACTAATTCAGATCCAGCCACACAACCAAGAATACATTTTCTTTTCTTCTCCGTTTAAATATATATTTTTTCCCACAAACTATTACTTTTTATTCTTTCCATGATTAAATAATTGAAAGCGTTTCTGGAAAAATAAACTGGTTCTCCTCCAAGTCTGAGTAAAAAAACCTCAATCTCACCGCTATGAAAACCTGAATAAATACATCAAATACTGCAAAACACAATACAAACTGCTGATTTAATTACTATGGGCCTGAATACATAAGCCACATGATTATCTAGGGAAATGTTTGTGGAGCCCACACACTATTTCTTTCATTTCAACAGCCATGCTTCATATTTAAAACATCGGTCTGGGAGCTGCCCAGGACAAACCACAGTCTTCTTAACTGGTGACCACTGAGCCACTGGGTGAGTTCTTTTTCTCAAGAGCCCCTCATGGTTGTTGTTCATGGAGGGGAGAGAAGTACTCATTCAAACCCAAACAGTGTGGGGGGGTTCAAACACTTCAGTCACAAGGGCTCCTCTTAAGTGAAAGACTTACTGCTGCAGAGATTAGATACATCAAGCCAATTAAAGACAGTTTTGCTTTTTTTTCTTTGGGGAATGAAACACATATATTGAACCTAATTCAGTTTATATTAACTCTCAGTGTGCATTGTCTACATCTAATGAAGTCTAATTCAGTCTGAAGGCATGCTTTATTCTTCACTTTATTATTTGTATTTTTTTTACTATAACATTTGAACATGCCATTTGAACAGTCATTGTACTCAGGAATATGAATCAAACTCTGTGGCACACTGAAAATAACTTTACTGTATTTTATTGTGAGCGAACAACGCGTTTCGCCTGTAGCTTCCTCAGGTTCGCTGCTCCAGGAGAAACGCATTGTTCACTCACAACAAAAAAAAAAAGTCGAAGTCAAGGGAATGTGCAGTGGTCTCGGGCAGACTGTGTACATGTTTTTTGGTCTTGTCCACGTCTTGAGCCCTTCTGGAAAGATGTGAATCTATTAATCGCAGAGACTCTGAACATCACATTGGATTTCTCTTTCACATCCCTCTACCTCGGAAAAATTCCTGAAGGTCTTAGTAAAAAGGACATATACCTTTTAAAGATTCTTACGGTGGCGAGTTAAAAAAGCGATCACAAAATGTTGGCTTCAGAGGAATACCTCCTACCATGAGACTCTTGAGGAACATTGTGAATTCCATCAGCTTTATGGAAAAAAATGACTTTTGTCCTGTGACCTCAAAAAGGAGAAGAATATTGGAGAAAGTGGGATTTATACAAAGATAAAGACTCCTAAATATATATTTTTTCATTAGAATGTACCATCCATTATGTACTGTACCTGTGCCTTTTGCATTCTTGTATTTGATCTTATTCATACTGTCTTGCCCTAGTCCTCACTTGTTCTGTGTTTCTTGTAAAACAAAAATGAAAAAAAAGTTTAGTTATTTCCAGTGTTCCAGAGTTTGATTCATTTTTCATGGTATGTTCCTGCAACCGTGCACACCAGAGAATGTATAGCCTGTGCACGGGATACCCTGTTAGCCGGTCATATGACTAACTCTTTGCTTTGCTCATTTATGCTTGTACAGCACTGATCAACTTTGCTTTTGAAAAGTGCTCATTTTAAAAGTTTATTTGCACCTTTTTTGGTATGTGCTTAAAGTTCCATGTGTCATGTTGTGTGGCTTTGTGTCTGTTTTGCAGCATTTTGAAAGAACAAACAGATATGTTTTGATGCTTAATTGTTGACAAGACGTGGATGGGATCTGCATCGATGTGTCTGACGTAATCTTTTCATAGCTAACGGGATAGCGTGCAGTGTCGAGAGCGAGCCCACCCTCCATGATGCCTGAGTACTGTAGGTGTCAGGATGTCAAAAGACTCGTGTTACAAGACCCACCGTGTTCTGTCTGCTGCAGAGGATTGTGGTTAAATATAAGTGTTTTTCCCACACTTCTCCTTTAAGCCTGAAACTACTTGAGGTGTGGTACTATTAGCACTGTCTCCCCCCCCCCATTCTTTTCACATAGTTATATCAGCAGGGGTACCACATCATTTCTAAGATGATTTAGATCTGGGACAGTGCCAAGTACAGATTTTTTGTATCATAGCAGCAGGTTTCCAACATACCAAACAGCAGTGTATGAAACTTTCACAGACTACATTTTGTCTGAGTAATCAAATAAACACAAAAATGAATCAGCAAATAAACACAAAGCATGTTCTGTCAAAGTTTAAACTGTTAAAAGACAGGGGGGGGGGCCTTGTGTACAGAAGTAAACTCAAAGGTCCAGCCCCACCGAGCAACAGCTTGGTATACTACTGAATTCATTCTAACTATATCAAAACCCTCGAGTTCATGAATGACTGAACGCCACTGCCTGATGTGAAGATTCATAAATATCAGCAGAATGCCACAGGCTTCAAACAGATGAAGAAAGTGTGTTCCTGCAGTGCCCTCTATTGCCAAGAGAAGAGAAAAACAAAAAGGGTGAACAGAGTCCAACAAGTAGAGCTGCTTTGCTTCTCTGAAACCTGAGGCCTGACCAAATAAAGACATAAAGAGAAGACTTAATGAGTAAACATTTCAAAATATACCTGATGAATCATAAAACAGACAAAGAGAGTTAATGTGAAACAGCGATCGAGGTAGAGGTGTCTGTTTACAAGCCTTAACTGCCCGGACTAGATTTATACTATATTTGTAAAAACTGCTAATAAAAGGTCATTTGTTTTGACTTAAAGGTTAATTATTTAGCTTGTACACTCCTGATAATATTAACCTAACATTGTTATTCATTCACACATCAGTCATAGGTTGACCTCCTTAAAAAAGGAAACTAAGTGAAGAAATCAATAATCATCAAATCAAAATACCATTAAGCAGCTAACCAGGGTCAAAATTACTTATCATGGGGATCGACACAATTTCATGTTGCTTTTAAAGAAGATATGTAATCTCTTCTTGGCTGTTTTAGTGGCAATATCACCTTTAAAATGGATAGTTATGGCCTATAACAGTCCGTCCTTGACACAAAACTTCACCCCCATAAAACACTACCCACATGACCTGCTTCATTATTATTATTATTATCATTACTAACATTGTGTTATTATTATTATTATTTAGCATCAATATATATATATACATATATACTGTACATTCTATATATTTTCATTATATTATTATATTAGTCTATATTATATAAAATTTCATTATATTACACTATATTGTTCATATTGCACTATATTATATTATATTATATTATACTACATTATATTATATAACTGCACTCTGCATTACTGTGGTACAACACTGCCTCTCTTCTCTGCTGTTTACATTACTTGCTGCTATTTTTTCCTTGCATATACCCCCTGTTTTTATTTTTATTTATCTTATCTATTCTGTTTAATGTGTATTTTGAGCTTTCATGTCTGTGCTGCTGCAACGCCCAAATTTCCCCTCAGAGGATCTATAAAGTATTATCCTATCCTATCCTATCCTATGTGGCAAAGTTAGACATTTTCTTTTTATACACTTTTTATTCATAGAGGACTACAAACGAACTGTAGCCTAGTGGTTAAAAATTCAGGAATCACTTGACAACAAGATGATTTTAGTTTTGTTTACTCTTGTTTTTTTTAAAGCAAATGTCCATTGGTGAGCATGGAGTGAGAACATTTTTTAAAATGTAATATGATATTTGTTTTGTGTGATGGTGAAGTGGCTTGTTATTATTAATACATTTTCAATCTTGACATTAATTTATTTATTTAACTTTTTTATATTTATTTTA
Source organism: Labrus mixtus (assembly GCF_963584025.1). NCBI lineage: Eukaryota > Metazoa > Chordata > Actinopteri > Labriformes > Labridae > Labrus > Labrus mixtus. Next base: position 4,696,908 of record NC_083621.1, on the reverse strand, counting down.
TATTTAGCAGTGACCTTAGACCCGCCTTCTTTGGCTTCCACAAATACAACATCCGCTTTACCCGGAAGTAAGGATAATTCCCAAAGATGGCGGAGCAAGGTCCGATGGCCATAGCGATGCGGCTACGAAACCAGCTACAGTCCGTCTACAAACTGGACCCACTGCGGAACGAGGTGAGCGGGCATGTTGTTGGAGCCCACCGGCGCTGGGGTGGGAGCCGACGGGGGGTCAAACTGCAGCAGAGGCGAGTTTAGACGCACGCATTGCCGGGAGATCGTTGTCGTCTCCGCGGCGCTGATTGAGAGAGGGAGAGGAGCCGCGTGTGCGCATGCGCAGATGGTGGGAGTCGACCCGTGTTGTTCTGTCTGAACAGCGGAGCAGCGTGGCCAAAACCCTGTTAACATATTGTTATTTTTACTCATATCAGGTGTCTTCATCAGGGTTCTAGTAGTCTACTCCCAGTTACACCGTTTTTAAGTGATTAGCATCGGTAACGGCTGCTGCACTTCGTGATTTATCCGTAACAGAGTGTAATCATCACGGCGGTGTTACGAGCTGCTGTCCGTTTGTTTTCGACGACGCATTTTTAACCGAAGTTAAAGGAGTTTGTTTTACTCAAGTTGTCCCTTTTTCGTTTGAGTTTGGTCATAGTTTACACCGTCTCTTCACAAACCAAGATTTCAGCTCGACCCACCTCTGTCCAAACATCCAGAAAGTCTGAATGAAAGTAAGTTTACGTCCAGCTTAAATTTTACCGGTGTTTCGGTTAAACAGGTGACCGTGCAGACTGGTGACTTACCGTCGAATGCGTGTTTGGTTGTTGTCATGACAACACGTGTTGAAAATTCTATTAACCCGAACGCCTCTTTGTTTAGTTCTTGTCTAAATGTCAGGTATGAGTAACAGATAAGATTAATATGCTATCTAACAATAAAGATAAAAGATGAACTTTATTGATCCCCCATGGGAATTTTTGCGTTACAGCAGCTCAAGAAAACAGGAATATAATTATTAAAAATAAAAATAGAAGTTAAAAATCAAACATATTTACATCAGTTAAATAAAAAAAATACAATAATAGAATATTACAAGGTATCTACACTTCCACTTGTGGAAAGAGTTATTGAAAAAATAAAGCAGTGGCGATTTTGGAGTCTGCTCGGTCCTGAGGCAAATATTTCCATGACGTCCCTCCAACCAGGAAAATCGCCATTATGTTATAATTATTAATGTTATAATTAACTTGCATGCTAGCCGAAGTTATGTTAATCAAGTGTCTCTCTCCCACATATTTAGAGCTAGATAAGCAACATTCAGTCATTTACTTTTCTATGATATGTGCTGTCAGATGGGACAGCACCCCTCACAGAACTTTGCACATTCTGAGCCATTGCTGTGGTTTAAGTTTGTCATCCCCTTAAGGTCCCCTACTAACCTAAAGGCTTCAAGCAGTCACCTGCCTTGCCTGTAAAGCAGCACATCTGCACAATGGCAGATTACCTGAGCACTGTAACCAATCGTACACTTAGAAAAGTCCTGATGATGCACAAACTCGGTGTGCACAGTCTGGATGGAGCTCCACTTCATCACATCATGCCCCAAATCCAAAACTGAGAGAGCGCAATACTTCCATCAAACTACACACATACATCCTGAATTTGAACACACGTAAAAACTCAGCTGGGAGAAAAAATCAGAATGTGAGATTATAACTGTGAAATGTATCGCAACTAGGACCAGAGGAACCTGAACACACACACACACACACACACACACACACACACACACACACACACACACACACACACACACACATTTAGTATTAATTAATGTTATTATTGCATTCTTTGTTATCATGTGCTTTGGCAAGTTTATCACATTCATACCAATAAAGCTTTCTAAATTTAACTGAATTTATATTCAATAAAAAAACGAACTAAAGATGCATTTGCGAGGACTCTTAAAATGTTGTATCCATGACAACCAAAGACGCATTCGGCTGAAAGTCCTGAAAAGGGTCGCTGGTTAAACCGAAACACTGGTCCTCCTGGTAGAGAACCTTTGAATTTCACAAAGAAGTAAGTGACTGATTAAAATTCAACAGTCTCTGTCCATATTGTTGTCAACAGGAACATAGTCAGCTGGTGCGGGGGCTGCAGCGTGACTAGAACAACACCATGTTTTTCTTTTTATTGACCATAGCTGTCAGGTTGTTCATTTTAATGCTCGTTGTGTTTCTGACGCATTCATTTTTTTCCTGTCCTAAATCACAGTGAGATAAATATTAGTCATAGCTTGAATCATTATTTCGAGGTGCTGCTTATCCACATTTTTTTTTGCCTAGGAGGAGGTGAAGTTGAAGATCAAGGACCTGAACGAACATATCGTCTGCTACCTGTGCGCCGGCTACTTCATAGATGCAACAACAATAACGGAGTGTTTGCACACCTGTAAGTTTAATCGGAGCTTGACACCGTCATCATCTGCTCTGCTGCTGTTGATTTAAAGTTTTTCTGCCATCTTATGTCATCAGAATGATAACAAGAATTTTCTTCTCCACAGTCTGTAAAAGTTGTATTGTGAAATACCTGCAAACGAGCAAGTACTGTCCCATGTGCAACATCAAAATTCATGAAACGCAGCCTTTACTCAACCTCAAACTGGATCGAGTGATGCAGGATATCGTCTACAAACTGGTGCCTGGACTGCAAGAAAGTAAGTTCTCTGTACATAAAGCAAGAGGTCCCAACATCACAGTCAATATTTGAACATTGAGTTAAACAACCTGTTTTGTTGCATGTTGAAGTGTTTATAGTTTATCACTGTCAGCCATGTTTGTCTAATCTCCATGTTCATGTTTGAACAGGTGAAGACAAAAGAATAAAGGAATTTTATCAGTCGCGTGGCTTAGAGAGAGTCATCCAACCGTCTGGAGACGGTAAGTCATCGATGTGGCCTGTTGTTAAGTTTGTTTTGGATAAGACCAGAGAGGAAACTGGATCAGGGGTTTTCTGCTTCTCCATGTGTCATCTTGCATTGTTCCTTTTTTGACTCCACAAAAGTGCCATATCTAAAGCTCGGTCATCATCACATCTTTGAACATTCATACTGATTCTGCGACAGAGAAATAAAGGTGTCTCCCCGTCTGTGAATTCACACTGCCTTTCGGATGTTGTGGAAGAGCGGCACAGCTGGAGCTCCACATACACACACACACACACACACACACACACACACACAGTCAGACATCGTTCAACTTTTTTGAACTTAGATTTGTACATCGATGCTGTCCAATACTAAAGAAGCTGTGAGTGCAAAAATTTCCAAATACAAACATCTTGAAATAGTGATATCTCTACAGCTTTTAAGCTATCTACAGTGTAGGTCGAACTCAAAACAAGAACACAGAATATAAATGTGAGTGGGTTGATCACAGATACAGCTCTCTTCCTTTAAAGACAAAGCATTCCCATTCCCAAAAAACACCAGACGCAGCTGTAATGAAGTAGTTAAAATGTGGTCATCAAGGAGCTGTTGGTTGTATCGGCTGACGAGACATTGCTGCATGCTATTAGGAATTAAAATATACATGTACTGTATTGGTTCAGGTGTGCGTTTTTTAATGCATGAAACAAACTTTTTTTCTGTGTTTGGTCTTGAGTTTATAGTTTCTGTCCGGATTACAATGCAACTGATATTTTTGTGCTTTATTTGTACATTTTAATACAATTTTTTATTTGACTTCCATTGCAGACGCTGTACCCGATGCCACAGGTTTACCGTACACAAGCTTCGACCATTCAAAAGCACACTTCTACAGATATGATGAGCAGGTGTCACTCTGTTTAGAAAGACTAAGGTGAGCTTTTCTCTTGTCAACATCTTTAACCCTCATGAGTCACTATGGATATTTCTGTCCATTTGGTCAAATGTTTCCTCTTCATCTGTCCATCATTTTGTCTGTTAGTGCATATGGCACACATTTTTTGTAGGAAAGTCTCTCTCTTGGCACATTTTATTTTTTTTAATAGATCAATAGAACACTGTGAAACATGTTTACTACCCTCTTAAGTCACTAAGGGCAATAATGTCAACTTACAAAAAACTGTTATAAAAATAGAACAGATTGATATTTTTTTCTACTTTTTTCTGCATAAATCTCTTAAACAACTCCAGCCCTGCTCAAAACTATCAAATATTGAAGAATTATCAGGAATTTAACCCTTTAAATGCCAGAATCATGTAATCAAACTGGCATTTATAGGGTTAAATTCCTGATAATTACTAAATATTTGATATTTTTGAGCCAAGCTGAAGTTGTTTAAGAGCAAAAAAAAAAGTAGAAAAAAATATCAATCTGTTCTGTTTTTATAGCAGTTATAGTTTTTTGGTATGGACATTTTGTTGTCAGTGATTTAAGAGGGTAGTAAATTAAACTGAAGCCTGGGGGTTAATCTGTTTGAATTAGTCAAGTAAAGGAGGAAGTAGCCGGCAACATTATCAGATTCCACAGTTCAACCAGTCTCTGATGACGCGTTTTGTCTTTAACAGTTCATCGCTTGCTGGAAAAGACAAGACGAAACTCACGCTCCAGGTAAGACCAATACTCTGTCCTAGATGTGTTGAGCACATTGCACTTTAGGAACGTTTCACTGTTGATGCTTTTTTAGCAACTCACATCTCAGGTTTGCACAACCGTGGGAAACGTGTCCCCTGGGGTCATTTTTTTTGCTGCCTTAACGAGTCATCTTCTGCCTCAAACTGCTAAACAAATACACGGCACAATGACATCTGCAGCACCAGCAGAAATCAGCTGGTTACTGCGGCTGCCTCAGACTAACAGAGAGACGGGGATAAATACACCACAGAGGCATGTTGTCATCATTTTTTAACTTCCCAACCAAACTGCTCATTTTTGTTGGTGTTCATGGTGTTTTTTTCAAACATTGAGGCACAACTTGAGGTCAGATTGCTAACATGTGACTCAGTGTTTTATCATTAGGGACCGACTCTTGGGGAAAAGTTCAAATCATTTATGAAACAAAATCTCTCACAGGAGTTTCTTTATATCCATCAACATATTCCAAATCCTTTTTGTATGAATGAACTCGGGCACCAGACAGTTAAAAGGCTGTTGGACAGATTGTCATTTAGATTAAGGTGACAGTCTTCCACTAATCATTAACTTTAATTACTCTTTCCCTGCATGAAAAACTCCTCAAATGTAGCAGAAAAGAACAAGAAACAAAATATACAAATGCTGAATTTAACTCTGCAAACTGTTAAATTTGATTTGCTTGTTAATGAAAGACCAATTTTTTTCACTTTTTGGTTCTTAATACTCTGTTTTAGTGTCTTCATGCTTATTGTGTTTCCACCAGTCAGTTAAATAAGATTTACACTCCGGCACATTAAATATGCTCTTTTGAAAAGTGCTTGCTAACTAATATGAAACCCACTAAGCTGCGAATAATGCCGAGCTCGTCCGTGGGAAGTTTTCACACCGTGGCTGAATCCTCTCTCTCTCTCTCTCTCTGTGTGTGTGTGTGTGTGTGTGTGTGTGTGTGTGTGTGTGTGTGTGTGTGTGTGTGTGTGTGTGTGTGTGTGTGTGTGTGTGTGTGTGTGTGTGTGTGTGTGTGTGTGTGTGTGTGTGTGTGTGTGTGTGTGTGTGTGTGTGTGTGTGTGTGTGTGTGTGTGTGTGTGTGTGTGTGTGTGTGTGTGTGTGTGTGTGTGTGTGTGTGTGTGTGTGTGTGTGTGTGTGTGTGTGTGTGTGTGTGTGTGTGTGTGTGTGTGTGTGTGTGTGTGTGTGTGTGTGTGTGTGTGTGTGTGTGTGTGTGTGTGTGTGTGTGTGTGTGTGTGTGTGTGTGTGTGTGACATGCAGCATAAAAACTTAAACACACATCATAGGGAATGCAACTTATGTAAAAGTCACTGAATACATCAAATTTCACTCTGCTGTGAGCCATACTTCTTCTTACTGCAGTGACTTTGGTCGGCCAGCAGAGAGCGCCATTGTTTAACAAAAGCCTGTTTAGTACGCCAACTTGGGGCTCATGTTGTCATGTGTTTATATTTTAAAGATTTTGAGAGGCTTAACCACCACTCATTGACTGTATATGTCAAGAAAAGAAAGACGTTTTAAATGCTAGATGAGATTCTTTTATCTCACATGTTCCTGTCTGAGTCAGAGTTTTATTCTAACCTATCAGTGTCCTGTTGTCTGGGCTCTCCACCTATGACATGAACATTAACAAGTCATACAAGATATGAGTTTTGGAGTTCTAACAATGTGATCAGGTGACAGCAAGAACGCACATGTCCTCTTTGACCCGTTGGTGGAATCAAAATGTTGTTTATTGTTGTCTAAAATTACCCGACGTAATGGGAACATGCAGTTTCGTCGGTTTAATTCCTGACCTCTCTTGATATGCAGTAACCTCGGTGTGAACCTGTATAACGGGGGGGTGTTATGTCTGATCATTTTGCCAAGCATGCTCTGTCCACGCTGCATTCTGGGTCTGAATTAGACCTGTAACCTCTGCTGCACGCTGTTCTCTGTCTCCTGCTTGTTCATCATAATCCTCTGTTTCTACAGAGGTGAAGACGCACTGAAATATATTTCTGTGTCCCCTTTAGATACCTACTGTCTTACACTTCATTCAGGGAGTAAAGACAGTTTAGCTCTGTGGCTTCAGCATGTGCAATAGGTCAATGTGGAGCGGGAAATGTCGAGCAGTAACTCAAGTTTTTGCTTCTTTGTAAATCCAATCCTAACAGGAGCAAGCCGCACCCTGTCGACCTTCAGTTACCGTACCATTCATTTATGTTTGAATGGTTTTTAGTCGAGAAGCTTTTAGAGATCATACCTGTGGCACTTGGATACTGTGAACTAAGCTAAACCTTAAAATAGAGGTCGAGGGCTGCAGCCTCTTTTTTCAGTGTTACACCCAAAACTATAGAGGGACATTAACAACATCACCACCATGGTGCAGTTACAAGTGGAAAAAAAACGGAGAGTAAATTGGGCAGTTTGACCTGCAGTATAAACAGGAAGTGAACAAGAAATCTCTCTGTTAGCTCCTCTGTGGTCTCATGAGTGCGGTCTATCAACACACATTGTATAGCTGCTTTGGGATGTATTTGAACCTCCCTCATGTTTTGCGTTGCTCACGTTACGTTTTACTGAATATGTTTATTTCTGTTTGACCTTTTCCTCTGCAGCAGAAGTTTGTCCGCTGTTCGGTCCGAGCGGAGGTGAGACACCTACGGAAAGTCCTCTGTCATCGACTAAACGTGGAGAAACACCAGGTACCTATGGCTAGTATTATTTTACCTTTATTGTAATTTCTTGCTTTATTTAATTAATGTAAATATGTTTGTTTTTTAACTTACATTTTTACAAATTATACTACTGTTTTTGAGCTGTTGTAACAAATAAATTTCTTCCCAATTGGGGGATCAATATAGTTTATCTTTACCTTACGTTTGTTATCATGCTTGATTTATAAAAAAATAAAAATAAAAAAAGAGACATTCTGGTCAAACCAGTGTTACAAAATATGCTCATGATGAATTTTGTGTGCTGCATTATCTCTTCAAAAGACAAAGTACGTCTGCTGTGGAAGAAAAGAGAGTAGATTTTAAAATGCAGACACCAGAATATTATCTGAATATACACTACCTGTCAAAAGTTTGGACACACAATAGTAACAGTATTATCAATAATACAGTATATTATTATAATATAGCTACTGTAAGCTGTATCTAAAGCACACCTACTAATAATTTATTTTTACTATTTACCTCATTTAAGAATAAGAGGAGGTATTAAAACAATAAAAATAAAACATTTCATTTTTGTTGTGCATATATACGTAGACATCAACTTCACTATTTCTATTTCTATAAGAAACACATTGAAGCCTTCAGATCAAAATGTCTCTGAGATAATAACATGCATTTCAATCAGGTGTGTCCAAATGTTTGACTGGTGCTGTATGTAAACACACGCTGCGTTCAAAACAACTAATAACGCACATCACCCGTCATATGTTCAGTCATTCAGCAAACAGGACTTTAGTGATGCGGTGTATTTAATGCTATGTAACAAAGGAAATTTGCAGTTGAAATGTATTGAATCAAACGTTAAACTGACGACATCAAAACTACATTTTGTTAAAGGATTGTGGTGCAAGTGTAACTCATACACAAGAGGGAAATGTTGTTGTTGTTTGTTTAATTAGTCAGAAACGACTGAAGAGCTCGGATCAATCCAAACACTTTCTCAGTGACTCCAATCAGTCGCTCCTGTTTTGATCGATTTGACCCCGCTTCGTCTTCAAAGTGTCTTTAATAGTCACAAAATAAAGAAAGTGTCACTTCCTTGTTGATGTCAGCTGTGTTTCCATGGTGATGACATAATTTCAGTTTTTTAAGTGACTCAGTGGTTCATATAAAAAACACAAGTTTTCTTATCTTCTTACACGAAGCTGCACACACGTTTCATGTGTAAAGGTCAGCACAGATGTTCCTTTCAGGTTTCCCCTTCACACCCGTTTGTGTTCTCTCCTCACAGGTCCAGATGTTGTTCAATAACGAGTCTCTGCCCGATCACATGACCATGAAGCGGTTATGGCTCTCACACTGGTTTGGAAAGGTACGATGCAGAAACTGTTATTTTAAACATCTATCTTCTCTTTCTCCTCTGGACTATGACTCTACTGTCTACTCCAGCTTTCACTCAGAATTAACATGAAGTGCTCTAATGAAGTGTGATGGGTGACCTGTAACATGTGACCTGTGTTCTCCCCTAGGCCCAGCCGTTAGTGCTTCACTACACCATCAAGGACAAGCGGAGCAGATAGGACTTGTTTTCACTCGGGGGGTCGGCTGTACATATTTTGTACTATACATATTCTATTTTAATAGTGTTTGTGTACATATACTTATTTTCCTTGTTTTGTATTTTTGAAAATAAATTGAAATTTGAAATAATAACCGTTTGTATTACTTGCTGAAATAATTGTTTTTGGGTGTAATTTACTTTCTACTTGTACCACTGGTATCAATCAATAATTAACAGAAAAATGTATACTCATGTTAATGTTGATTGAAAATAGGTTTCAACACAAGCAGTTAAAAATATTGCCAATGGCTGCCACCATCTTTATCACACTTAAAAAGAATAATTATCCTTTACTTCATCCTTCTTATTTTAAAAGTCCTCAGGTTGTCAACATTATTGATACCTTTTGGATACCACGTTTCAAATGATGCCAACGCTGAAGAAGAGAGGCGGCTCAGAGAGGAATGAATCCATCCAAAATTAGAAGAGAACTCCTGCACACTATAGAAATTGCACAAAAAACATCTGCAATATTGAAATGTTGCCAATGTTTTTGTGCAACGTAGACAGTGTGCAGGAGTTGAATTGCAATATATACGATGATTGAAAACAACACAATTCCAAATATTGGGCGTTCTGTTTCTGTGGTATCCAAAAAATTCTGGATAACTTTGATAACAGTTAAAATTCTGATATCGTAACATCCCTGACATAGTCCTGCATACACAAGCTATATGCACCTACAAGATGTCAGACTCTTGAATCAGCATTACTATTAACCTTTAAAATACTTCCACTCGAGATCTCTTCATCTAGAACTAACGTCTTCTGCTTTGACTCTTGTTGTCTTTCCTTCAAAAACATATTTTGTTACAACTCTGCAGCTGTAGTTGGAGCCCGACCGATTAGTCGGCCAGCGGATAATATCGGCCGATGTGACCTTATCATGTGACTATCGGTATCGGCTACTTTGTTGCAGATATGAACTGATAGTTGTAGATTTATTCACCAGTCAAAAAGCGTTTCATTGTATATTACACTAGTACTTCTCTTTCACCAGCAGAGGGCGCTATACGGATTACAACAAGCATCGTCGCTCTCTAGAGTGTCAAGCATCTTTTCTGCATTAAATATCTATAAGTGTTGGATAACTGCATTTGAGGGGTCAATGCAATAAATATGTTTATTTTTATCTAACAGATAAAAGCCAATTTATCGGTATCAGATTTTTTTTTTCTCTCCCTAATAATGATTTCTGTATCAGACACAAATATCCCATATTGGTCGGGCGTTAGCTGTAGTATGACATCATCCCCCAAATAAACTCGCAACTAAAAGGTAATCTGTAGCGAAAGCACCTTTTGGTAGCGCTCTAAATCTTGAGTTTGGAGCTTCATACCTCTGCACACTTGGCATTTTTTCCCCCTTTTCTTTTTGCTGAAATGTGCTCGGTCTCTGCTGAGTTTGACGGGGATTGTGAGAGAACAGTAATTTAAAAGTCCTGACAGAAACGCTGGACTCCGACTTGGCCGGTGCTGGTTGTTTTGAAGCCATTACCTGTCAGCTTTGGCTTATCTTTGGGGTTATTGTCTTACTGCAGAATAAATCATCTCCTCGGTTGCAGTTGTCTTTGGGTCTGCAGCGGGATACACTGCAAGGAATGTCATCTTCTCCTCCTCTGGGGCCGGCTGCAGATAACTCTTTCCTCTGCTGGTTGTTTCCATCTTCCAGCTTTGACTCTTTGTGTGGTGGTGGTTTGATCACACCAGACATTTTGGTCAGAAGAATTCACTTTTCATTGGATCACAGAGCCGTCGTCCTCCTTGTTTGAACGCCCTCCTCAGCGAGTACAGCTGTGACTGCAGCAGTACTTTTTATTTTTTTACTCTTTCCTCGACCATGTAACTCATCGCTCCTTCTGCGTCCGCACACATCTCTTGGCAGCCTCGGTCACTTTGTGCTCGTCTCTCAGAACACTCGGCCTGCTCGAGGGCATATTTACGACTTTGTCATGCTCGGTCCGTTTTTATAATCCACCTCACTGTAATCCAAGAGACGTTCAGGGACTTGGACGTTGTCTTGGATCTTGTAACTGAGCGGTGTGTTATTTTAGAGAAGGTGTCACAAAGCTTTCTAATATGTTTAACTTCTTTAAAAAAAAGGATTAGTGATGATTATCATTTTAAAGAAAGGTGGGTTAATACTAATGCGTCATTAGACTTTTATTGTTGTGTGAATTCAAATGTTCCAAAAGCTTAAAATACTAAAGGAGGTACGGGCTTTTTGTTCCACCAGTAGTGAAACATAACACAGAATCACTGATATTCAAAGTGCTGATATTAAAAAAATAAACTCCAAGGAAGGTGAAATCCTTTTAGAATTGAGAAAACAAAGTCACAACAATAAAGCAGAACAGCTGATCTGAACCTCTCGCATGTTGAGATAGTCAAATACTGTTTCTAGGGTTGAAAGTTGAACTCTCAGTTTCCACTTTTTGTCTTAATCTGTCTCCACCTAACAAAGGTCGCTCTAAGGACAGTGAGGTCTAAAGCAGTGGTTCTCAACTGGTGGGTCTGGACCCAAAAGTGGGACGTGAATGTGTCCCTGGAAGTCAAACAGTCTTTGCAGCACTTTTTAAAACATGTTTGTTTTGTACCGTCCGAGCCGAGGTCCAAACTGCATCATTTTTTTCATGAAACAAATCTTATTGGTTGAAAAATATCTGAAATTTAGGTCGCGATTTCTCATTTAGGAGTTGGTGGTGGGTCTTTAGGCTAGACTAGTTGAGAGCCACTGATCTAAAGGAATGGTGACACTGAAGGAAGCATCATATTTAGCATGTTACCTTTGTATGGCAGGCAACGTGCACTTAGGCTAATAACTACATGCATTGTACTGTTGAAATGAAGGGTAACTTCAGCTCTTATTTAACACCTTTCTAGGCTTTGAGGATCTAAAAGGACAAAGAAAGACAACTTGCAGCTCTAAGATCCTACAATTCTACAATTCACTTAGCAGACTCTTTTATCCAAAGCGACGTACATCAGAGAGTAAGAACAACACAAGCAAGGATCTAGAAAAAAGGGAACAATGTCAGTAAGAGCAAACGATCAGCTTTGAGTCTGATTGGACACACAGGTGCTGACAGGAAGTGACCAGAGGCAAAGCACAACATTGAGGGCAGTTCTTGAGAGCTCTAATCAGTATAGAAACCATTTTATAAGTCGTCGTTATCAAACAAAAACCATCGTCATTACCATCATCATCATCAATAATATGGAGACCATCATCATTAAGTTAGTAGGTATTCATGAAAGAGCTGGGTCTTTAGCTTTCTCTTAAAGGTGCAGAGGGACTCTGCAGATCCAATGGAGTTTGGAAGTTCATTCCACCACCGGGGGGCGACAGAGGAGAAGAGTCTAGTCAGCGTCTTAGGACCCTGTTGTGAAGGTTGGATCAGACGCCTTTCATTGGCAGAGCGTAGTGGGCGGGAGGGAATGCAGACCTGGATCAGAGAGTTACAGTAAGGAGGAGCCTAAAGTTTGATCTCTTGTAGGCGACAGTCTGAAAACGATCAATATGATCTTTCATTAAAGCTTTAGCAACACCTTTAAACTCCGACATCTTTCAAATGCCAAACAGGAGTCCATTACTTTGTGGTGAGCATGCATAACTACAGAAAGTCTACGTTCAGTGTCATGTTTTCAAAAAAACCTCCACGGCCACAGAAGGCGTCATGGCTGCCGTCCTCTCTACACAAAGTAAACTCAGCATCATGTGTAAAAAGCAGTGGAGCGAGTTAGACGCCACAGAATGTAGAAAAGCAGCTTCAGCCAGCTGGCACTGCACCTCGTCTTTAAAATGTTTATGAGACACACTGACCGACCGTCGTCATGTTTTATTGAACTTTTTAGAGGCTGTATAAAAAGTGTGCGGTGGATTACTGCAGTCTGAACTCTAAAGTATGATGACGGTCCAAAACATTCATATCTTTGCACAAACGTAACTGACCATCTCTCTGTGTGTAAGCAGCTCTGCTTAGCATTCAACACCGCTCCCTGATGAGCACTAGGTGGCGCCCTTGGTGCTCTTTTCAGCAGCAGAGGCAGCAGGCCCCTCAGGCTTTGATGTGTGTGATCTTGTCCAGAGTGAAAGCAAAGACTGTGATAACCTGACACAGGCTGATAGTACAGACAGCACGCTGCAGCAGCCACAACATTTAAAACAACAGGGAGCATCTTTAATCTCCTTTTCAGAACATTGCCTTATGGGTAATAAAACAGTAAATGTGCTTACTGAATGTTTTAGATAATGTTGTTAAAATAAAACCAGTGTGTGTTTCTACACAACACTAATAGAAGGGTTTGGTGTGTGTGTGTGTGTGTGTGTGTGTCGTAAAGGTCAAACGCTACAAATGGAGTTTAAATTTCATATGAAAGACGAGCATGTGTTCATCAAGGGCGAATCAGTTTAACATTTTAGTGCAAAGGTCAATAACCCGGAACGAGGCTCTGGATACAGACTGCCTAGATATTTTATAAATAAAGGAAATGTTACCTTAAAAAGTTAAAAAGGAAGGTTGAGGGCTGCCTACTCTTAAAAACAAATTTCAGTTTTGTTAGAAGAAAAGAGGGGTTTCAAATATTTTCCCAGTAACCTTAATATCATCCTGAATTTAATTTAAACCTTCCAGATAAAGTCCCTGTGGTCATGTTTTTAAATAAGGAGTGAAAAAAATCAGATGGAAACTGACACACAATTCAGCAGCATTGTAACACACACACACACACACAGGCACACACACACACACACACACACACACACACACACACACACACACACACACACACACACACACATGCATGCATTATGGTGTAGACATGTTAACCCTCCAGCCATCTTTAGAAAGCCTGTGTAAGTCCCTTCAGGACATTTAAATGATGAAGAAACAATAACCCCCTAAACACGTGACCTTTAGGCCGAAACAGAAAATTTCAACATCCAGTCCATTTTTTATTTTTTAAATAAAATGCTGATCTTAGAGAACCTGCGCGTGCTTGTGTGTATAATATGGTAATGTGACTTTAAATGGCACCTTCCATTCAAAGAAAAATATTTTATGTGGAAGTTGGGTCTCTTGTTTATATAATAACTCAACGTGGGAAGTTTACAATAAGACAATTTGACTGTATTTTAGATCTCAAAATTAGAGAGCGGGAGGTCAACGCTCATTTTGAAATAAAACAGAAACTCAAACAGAAGTGGGATGTTAAAGTCATGCATGTTGTTCAAGGATTAAATCAATATATATATAATATTAATAATATTAACAGCCCGAGGAGACTGTGAGGTCCCGTACAGACGCACTACATTCGTACAAACTGTTCTGTCAGTCAAAGGAACTAAATATTGGAATATTTTCCCACTCATAATAAGAGACTCACAAACATATGCAACCTTCAGAACACACCTCAAACAAGTCTGTGACCACCTTTAACCTTTAACCTCTATTATTGTCTTGTGTCACTTGTGCCTTTGTATTTGTATTTTATTTGTAATTTGTCTTTCTCTGTTACCTGCCTAGGGACAACAGATAGAAACTAGCACTTCTGCTATAATCTGGCATTTTTACAGCTGTTCATTAATATGCACTGTCCCTAACAAATAAATAAATAAAAAAATATATCACGTTTTTATTTTATTTAACCCGGTTTGTCCCTGAACAGAGACGTTTACTCTGAATCAGGCAGATTTCTCCCCTCTCTGACTCCTCTGTGTTGTCCCCCCTGCTCTCTCAGTCCAGAGAGGCTCCTACTTGACTTTTCAACCTCCACGATTCCACGCGATTACTTCTTTTGTGCGCGGTTCCTTTACCCTCCATAAAAAAGAAAGAAAAGAAAATCTGTTCTAACAAGACCTTAACTTCAGTCCTGATATCCTCATTTTGATTCCATGCGCTGAGACGTCTTCATTTAAATTATTTTCTGAATATTTGAGGACAAACTACAAATTAAAACTACTATATAGCCTAATATAATGATTTGTTACAATGCACCTTCAAAATAAGATAGAACACTGAAGCAAACTTAAGTGTGTTAAGATTTCAAGCGTCAGTATTTTACGACAGGAACAGATTTTTTTTTTTAAATGTGAAAACTTTAAAAGTATTAAATAATTAAAACTATAAAAAATAATTTGAAATGTCTTGAAAGCTGGAAACACAAATTAATCTTTTCCTAAATCACGTTTAGAGGATTGATAATAAACAAATAAAAACAAGGTGAAGAATAAAACTTGCTTAATGGGAGAAGTTTTGTTTTTGGGTTTATGTGCGCAAAAATAAAATAAATTAGATGAAATATGGTTCATGATTAACACCAGTGTAACCGTCTTTGTTTGTTTTTATATTATAAGATTTTAGCACTTATCAGCTACTACGATAACACACCCCTCCTTCCTCACAAACAAACACACTTAACACACACACACACACACACACACACACACACACACACACACACACACACACTCGCGTTATAAAACAGTTACAAATGGCCAGCAGCAGAAGCAGCACGTCGCATTTCCACAGCCTCCCATTGAGCTTTATTCATTAGTTCCCTCACACTAAGACATTTGCTATTCATGGGGGAGACTGTTTTCTCCCTTTTCCAAACAAACCCGGGTTAAGAGTGGCAGATGCGTGCCATTATTGCGCGCGGCTCGCTGGAAGCTGAAGGCGGGTTAACCTAATCAATCATGTCGACTAGTTGTGTTAAAAGACGATTCCATGGACGGAGGAAGAAAACATATGGTCGCAGGGGAGGGTGCAAGCTTTTTTCTTTTTCTTAACACCGCGGCCAGACCGGGACCTTCTTGTGACAAGATGCATTCAAAGCGGGGCGAAAGAATGGGAAGAAAGGCGACGGACGGCTGCTAATTGAAGTCACGGCACTTCAGGCCTGAAAGCAAGGGGTCAAATACTCAAAAGGGCCACGTTTTTTTTTTTTTACCAAGCAGGGCAGGATGAATATTTTAAATATGTAATCCGTCTGTTATATTCTTATAAAAGTCACATTAGTGTAACTCTTTCTAAAGAAGTCTTAAGCGTGTTGTTGTGCTTACAGTCACGCCATATTATTTCTTTAATATTTACTCTACTTTATATGAAATTACAAGTTTGTGGTCATCTTCAGTACAGCTATTTAACCCTCTAATGTAGCTACTGTCACTTTAAATCATTATGCTGTAATAATAATGTTCCTTTAGGGATAAGTCACCCTTCACATGTGGCTTTAGAGTTATTGTTTTTGATAATTTTCTGCACAATCACACATCCAACTGCGCCGACAGCTTCTTGAAATATCATATAACCTTTATTTACATAGATGCTGATTAAATAGAATGTTACAATAAAATTATCGCATATGATGTCTGGTATATATACACATAAGTCAGAGCGTGGAAACGTGGGGATAAGGATGCCTCCTCCTGCGCTGAGAAGTGGCCTGCATGCTTGCAGAAACACTTCTCGCTCAGAACAAAACCAAAATAAAAATTGTACACTGCATGTAGGAGGGACACACTGACACCTCCTCCGCGGGCTGAAGGGGGGCTCATTGACATATTTGGCAGATCCGAAGAATGCGAATAAAATGACACTAAAATAATATCACAACTTCCCATTGCCCCCCCTCTCTCCTCTCCTTTTTAAAAATGAGTGTGAAAAATTCAAACGTTTACACAGTTTTTCAGTCTCACAGTACCATAAGAGTCAGGCCTGTCTGCAAAGGGGAACCGGATATTCCTCAAATATTGTGGCGAGACTTAAACGACAGACTTGGAAAGCTTTACAAGTCCGGGTAATAAATTAAAATGGAGGAGAAAAAGAGAGAGAGAGAGGAAGGGAGGGAGGAGAGAAAAAAATCTCGAAATGTTTTTTTTTTTTTTAAATGTGTAAATTCTCCTTTCTCGGTCAATATCCGTGCAAAAGTTTGGGAAGAAAAAATGCCCCCTTTTTTATATTCTTTTTGATGCTGCTTATGAAAATCGCAGGCCAAGTGACTGTCAATCGTCCACCTCGATTTCCTCGTCGTCCTCCGAGAACTCGTCCGTGGTTTGGTCTCTGGAGGAGGAGGGGGACTGTGGGAAGGCTCGGTGTCCTTGGGAGGTCGGGGAGATACTGGGCGATCTGGCCTCGGGGCCCCCGACCTGCTGGGCATCGTCAATGTTCTCCATGCTGACGAGCTTCTCCAGGGTCTGCGGGGTGATCTTCTTTAGGGACTCCACGTCCGCCTTCATCTCCTCCAGGTCCCGCTTGAGTTTGGCCCTGCGGTTCTGGAACCAGGTGATGACCTGCGCGTTGGAGAGGCCCAGCTGCTGCGCGATCTGGTCTCGGTCGGCCGGAGAGAGGTACTTCTGGTACAGAAACCTCTTCTCCAGCTCGTAAATCTGGTGGTTGGTGAAGGCCGTCCGCGACTTTCTCCTCTTCTTCGACGTCTGTCTCTGCCCGAAAGCGTTCACGTGTTCGCGACCTTGGAGAGGAAAACACACAAGACGCATGAAAACAACCGCAAAGGGCCACTTTCCCCCAAAACTACAGCAGACACACATGGCACTGCGTAAAGGGCCTGACCTCTGTTTACATGTTTTTTTTTCTCTTTTACTTCATGCTTAGTGTTGTATTTTTATTTTTACAATTCAAGCACTTTTTAAACACAGACTTTAATCTTTATATAAACAGCGTGACTTTAAAGTGCTGCCATCACTGTCACAAAACAGAAAATAAGCACAAAAATAAAAAACACACATTTCATCTCATGTTGTGAATATCCATCATGTTTGAAGCCACTCATCATTTTTGTCCCTTTAATTTGAGAAGTTCTGCAGTAAAACCAAAATCTTGTGTTTCAATTATGGTTTATTAGTCATTCTTTGCATATTTATCCAACACAGCCTTGCATTAGTACAGGCCATAATGGCTTTTTGACTTTTTGACAACACATAAGAGTATGTTAGCTTTATGTTAGCAAGATTTAGCACGCCATATAACATGTGTAATCCAAATTTCAATGCGAAAATGTATCATTTTGCATTTCTTGTCTTGTATTTGTTTGCATTCCTTCACAGCTGTCCTCGCGTAAAAAGGTTTAGAGTCAAAACAAGCCCAGCTAGCACTCATTTAAGATGTGATTCAGAGGATCACTTCGGTTGTTTACCTTCAACACTACTTTAAAAGTTTAACTGAAGGTTCATTGCGGCATTACAAATCAAAATGTTCTGTACCTTCTGCTGCCTGGATCACGCTGACTTCCAGTCCCTTAAACGTTTTGCTGGCCAGCTCCTCCAGCGCGCACAGCGGCGACGAGGGAGTGGTGATCCCGTTCCTCGCCGAGTTGGAGCCCGTCACTTTCTCCAGCACTCTGGGCGGACAGATACTGGCGGACACCGACTTCTTCACGGACGGTTTGTTTAGGATATCCTCAATGCTGAACGGCGTCAGAGGCTTGTTGGAGTTGGCCGGCGGCGGCAGCTGGTCCAGGGGAGCCCGGAGTCTCCTCTCCTCGCCGCTGGACTGTAACACAGAACCTGCCTTCATGTCTTTACTGGAGGTCATCGCAGTCCAAAAGAATCGCTGCTTCCACTAAAAAGTTGGTTATTTCATTCAAAGGGCAGTTTTTAACGCGTCCACAAGTGTTTTCCTCTGCTGCTCAAAGACCCCCCTCCTCTAAAATGTTTGACACTCTCAGCCGAATGCCGCAACTCAGCTCTCCGCAGAGCTTTCCTCCAAAATAACCATGCTCCGGGCGTATAGTTGGAAAGGCAGCCGGACTGTATTCCCTTCAGAGAGTCGCTCTGCCTAGCTCCATGTAGATCTTTATGCACTCACAGACTGGAGGTGGAGAATCCCTGTAAGGAGAAAAAAGCTGTCCCAAGCAGCAAGAAGAAGAAGAACGCGACTGCTAACGAGTTATTGTTGATTGGGCGAAGTTCAATTAGAGAAACACTACACTCCTTGCTGACCCGCTGCTTGCGTCTTAAAGGGCCGGACCATAATAACTAATTGGACGTGGGGAGGAGGAGGAGTCTGCTGCTGCTGCTGCCGAAGAGAAAGATGCCCTCAAATGTTTATGCATCTGTTTCCCTCTGCTGGTGTGTTCTGCTAGAAAGGGAAAGTAAATGGTCATTAAAATACAACCACCAGCATCTTTGCTTTGTGGAAAGATTAAAGGAATACCGAGCCAGCGTTGGTTCTCCAGCCGTGATATTCATTCTGTCGTTTTCGTGCGTAATTACGCATTGAGCGTTATGCGTAATTTGCACATTAGGCACTGTGTTGTAAAGCAATTCGGCCTAAAAAAAAGAAATAGTGAACACATTTAAGGGTCATATTTTGAAGTGTATTCAATATTTTGTTACTAGTAAAACTGTTCCACTGTTCAAGATGACAGCTGGTGGATTAAAAAAAAAGTATATTTATTTATCACAGCAGGTTGATCGTCTTTTTAAAACATAAAACTATTAAGAAATAAAAGCAGCAGGAATCTTATTTATTACTAGATACTTAAAATATTAAACATGCGATATCTCTGCAAACGAGGCCACACTTTTCGTTTTTTTTGTTTTTTTTTTTACTATTTTTAATTTTTTTTCTAAATAAGATAGTTTAAAGAAAAAAAACACTTTTTCAAATTGACATGTGTTGTTTATTTGTTTTTGCTGATCCTTTATTTTTCTTGTATTCATCCTTGATTTATCACTCGTGCTTCCCTCTGACCCTGCAGGTAAAAAAGCTCAGTATTCCAGTGTAACTCAATGCGGCAGCGTGAAACAAGCGGATAATAAAGGTGACGCCGTGCTGTGGCTCACAGTCTGCGGGACGCAGAATGAGAGTTTTTACTGATTCAAAGAGAGACACGGAATTAGAGACAGAATCGGGGACGAGGTGGACGCCGTGGAGAGACGCAGGTACGTCTTCTCAGAAGGTAACACACCTTGCTTTATTAAAGGCTTGTCAGATTATCACAGTTACCTGATGTCGACTTTTACAACCCTTCATTCGTTTCAATGCGGCTCAGAGATTATATTGAACATGTAGAGAGAACGAAATGTACATTTTTATCCAGTAGAAAAATATAAAGGAAGCTTAAAAATGACAGCATTTAAAAATATGAAAATACTAAATCAGACATTTTAACATTAATCTGAACAAAAGCTTCTTCTTAATGTAAAAAAATATATATATATACAAATATTAGCACGTGTTAAAGCTTCTCAATAAAAATCGACATTCCAACTTTTACAAAAGCCTTAAACTGGATAAAACAAAATCTCTGAAAATGACTGTGTTTTTTCTTCGGACATGTTCAGAGTATTTTGGAGCCATTTGGAGAAAGCTTTCGTGCCGCCCGGGAAGCCACTGCGGAGAGTCTTGTGCCAACAGGAGCATATGGTGACATTGGTTTAGGGACAGAGTTATAAAACAGCAGGAAATTCTATTAGCTGCCTTGGAGGTCCTTCCTTTGAGGCTGCTTTGAATATATATTTCTGCATAACAAGCAGGGAGTTTATGGGGGTAAATTCAGTTTGGGAATTTTGGCAGAAACATGCCTCGTTTTAATAAAAAAACAAAAGAGCAGGAGCTGAAAATCTGTGCTGGTCAGAACAGATTTACTGTCACGGTGGTTTGGATTTATCCTGACGTTTAAAGGCTTGAATTAAAAATGATGATTTAAAAATATTTCAGTGCAAACTCTGAATTATATAAAATGTATTTGCGAGTTTGTGCAGAATAAATATTTAAGAGATTATTTTAAATATTAAAACGATTATTACTTTTTAACCGACACGACATCATATTTGATTATTTACTTCTTTTTAATGACTATTTTTTGTTTGTTATTTTTAACAGTAAGAAATGAAATTTCAATCTTTCGATTAAATTTGTATTTTCTGTTTCCACACACTTTACCTGCAGGCCTCTTTCATCCTCACTAAATTCATCTCTGAAGGTGAAAGATCCCCTTTTTTTATTTTTTATTTTAGAGTGAATATTCAGATGGACAGAGATGCACCGTGGAGCATGCTGTAGATTATTAACATCAAATCCAGTGTAAGCGTGAAAAGACCTGAGACCTCCCCAAACAACTGTCCAATCAGCTTACAGGCCTGAAGTGAAGCCGCGATGGTCAGAAATCTTCTTCTTTTTTCTTAATTTAAACGTTAATTAGAAGCAGAGCAGCTGACATCATCAATCACCAGCTCTGGGGGGATTTAATTGGATGATTCGCGGCGCGTTTACGTCCTATCACAATCGAGGTCTTTTAATTCTAAGAAGGTGGTGCGGTACAAGAAGTCACTGTAAAAGAATTGTATTAATTTTTCCTCTTTTGTGTGGAGTTATTCATCAAACTCATTTCATACGGTTTTAAAAAAATAAAAATAAATCACAGTTCTCCTATAAATAATCAGAGGGGTAAACGTGCAGCACTTCATGTCATTCCTGAGCTCGATGAAATCAAAGCAGTGGGAAAAAAAACTCCCTCCCCTCGTGAAGGTCAGCCTTTCTCTCTCATTAATCACCAAATTAATCCAGTTGCGCTCCGGAGCGAGGATCAGGCACTACTAGCTCTCCGAGGATCAAATTCCGCCTCCATCGCAGCCTCGGAGAAGGTGATGACAAATGCAACAACTGCAATAATAATCCTGAAAATGTAATTGGTTACAGTGAGGCTGTTACTGGCTGCTCTGCGCGCGTTAAGCTGCTCATCTGCTGCAGACTCTGGTGTGATGTGCACAGCAAAAATAAAACCAGATAATCGGAGGAAAGACTCGATTAGTAAAAAGAAGAAAAGTATGAAGCACAGAAAATAATTATAATACAGGGGAGCAAAATAAAAATCATATATTTTTGTTAAATCGATATAGTCTCTAAAATAACCAAACAATGTCGAATTAAATGTTAATTTACTTTTTTATTTTACCACATTTCTTCTCAATTTCAATACATGTATCACTACAAATTAAAAAGGACAACAAACAGCAGTCAATGTCATTATAAAGCACCATAAGGAAATCTTAAGCCTATAGGATTTCTTTTTTTTTAAAGGCTATACGTACAGTTAGGTCGCCATACTGCGTATTCCTGCTAATTATTTGAGTGTCGTCCCCCCCGGATTATAACAGTTCTTTTATCATTAAGAAAGTCATTTACTGACGGGGTTAATTATTATTCAGCTTCTTGTGTAAAGGGCCGTTCATGCTCCGCTTTTGTCCCCTCTGCTGCAGCTCCTCTCCCAGCGCAGCGTGCCGTCCTGTATTCTGAAAGCAAACAGCTGTAAACGCCTCTCACTCCAACATGATACAGGAGCGGGCTGCAGGGCGCTGCTGCGGGTGTTTGTTCCCATCTTTAAGAGGCCTGTCTTCCGCTGTGAGACACGCCGAGAGGCTCGCTGCAAGGGGGCCTGATCAAGGGGAGAGTGGATGAGGCCTCACGGCTCTCATGTTCACCGATGTGTTCTAAATATATATATATATTTAAGCACATCTGATTTAGATGTGTAGATTTCCTATAGCATGGGGACTTTTTGGAGCATTAAATGATCAACATAACAAGTTAGTTATTTCGAGTATCAGACAGGCTGGAAATAGCTCTAATTAAAAGCAAAAAAACAAACAAATAATACATATTGAAAATAAAATCTAACAACAAAATATCATGGTTTAGTGAGAGACTATAAATCCAATTTTAAAAAAAATGCATTTTTGTTAGCCAAATTCCGCGCATGGTGAAGGTGCGGGATCCCTCTCATCAGACTACCTCCACCTGCTCGGTCCTGACTATGTGACTACGAAGAAGAAATCTTAAATAAGTGTTAAAGTCGTCACCGACCGTGTTCTTTCCAAGCTGCGCCTAAACGCACCATCACGGCACGAGACGCTCAGGTGTTCAGCGCAGCTTCCCCTCTTGTGTGAAGGTGACGTCAGTGATGTCCTCAGCTGCCATTGGTCATTAGCCGTCCTCCTGGTTTTACTCTTCCTCGTGTTTTCGTCAGTGTGTCGCTGCAGGTTCAGTCGCTTTTAATTCTTCTTCTTCGTCTGTTTTGTCAAAAGGTGTTGATTGCGTTTCAGAGTGTGGAGCAATTACAGCTGATTGACGGGATGTTATTGTCCATCAGTGTCACGCCGAGCTGCTGCTGGTGATATTAACTTCAAATCAATTTCTCTTCTTTTCTTTTATTTGATTTTGTGTTGAATGTTTTTTTTTTGGGGGGGTCAATTTAGAATCACGTGCGTCCAAACTTGCAGCTTTTATTTTCACTGCTGAATTTATCTGCCACTTGTTTTTCTAACTTAATAATTCTTTTTCAAACCATTTTCACTTGTTTGGTCCAACCAGCAGCAACCAGTACATGTTCAATAAGTGATCACATGTGACCCAAATGATTCAAACCTGGACTTTTGAAGCAGTGACCTTTGAATTTTCAGCTTTTTACTTAAAATCATCCCTGAAAAGATGAAATAATGACGACGTTCTGGCTGAATAATACGAATGTTTATTGATTTATTGAGTCATCAGATCAGCTTTAATGCACCCCCCCCCCCCCCCAACTGTTCTGTGTAAAACACATGTAGCAGACTCAGAGAGAAAAGAATACACAAACATTCATCCACACGATGAAGCAAACATCAGTTACAACAAAAGTGATCATACATACACACACGTACAAAAAATAAATAAATAACTTTTCATATGCTTTGGAGAACAGAGAAGGACCACAGTAACTAAAGACCCCCCCTCTCCGGACTTTGTTCTGATTCTGGGTACGGTTTAAAGACCTTCACCTGATGACCTGAGGGTCCGGGTTGGGTTGTAGTCTGTGAGCAATATAACAACTTAAAGAGTTTACGAAAAGCCTGCATACATCTAATTTTCATGGCAATGTTGGAAAATCCTACTGTCCTGCAATGCATCCCACTTCAATGAAAGCAAGTTTAAAACAAAACGTTTCAGATGAAATATAATCGTCAGCAGATCTGGCCAAATTTTGGCCTGAGAGAAAAATAAAGTCAGGAATCCTTCATTGTTTAAATTGCTGTTGGTCTTGTGCATCTTATCAGATCATAACTTCCACCAGACCCAATGCACTCTGACCTTCACACAGTTGATTTGGATTAAACAATCTGAGGTTCTGTTGTGCTGATCCTCCACAAACCTGCTCGTCTCCTCTGACTCTAACAAACCACCGTTATTAAAAACACGTCTGGCTGCAGAGATTCAGGCCAAACTGTGTCCAAAGCCGACCGCGTCAGAACACACAACACAGCTATAGTACACCTCTGTGCCCACCCCCCCCACCCCCTCCTGTTCTCCAGGGAGCGGGCCTGTGGTCGTCCTCGTTGCTCTCTAATGGGCCTCGGGGGCCTTTTTAAAAGATCCTGAAGAAGGATATGTGGAGGCTTTAAGCAGGATTACAGCATGAATGTTTCTCCTGTTTGACTCTTGATTAGCTCCATTAGTGTGTAATTAGCCCCAGAGACTGCACAGCGTGGAATCTGATCCCACACATTACACTCATAATGTTCATGTCTGTCTGTCTGTATGAGTGTGTGTGTGTGTGTGTGTGTGTGTGTGCGTGCTGCCCAAAGCAAGCTTTTACAAGACAAGCAACCAAAATGACCCTACACTAATATTGTTCTAGTTATCATTAAGACTGAAAATAACTTTTAGATAAATTGTGATGGAGCCATTTGTGTGTCTTTCATTATTTAGACATTTATATCAATCAAAAAAAGATTTCAGGTTCTTGAATACATCACTGAAGGGGTTAAATTAAATCAGCTCACACACACACACACACACACACACACACACACACACACACACACACACACACACACACACACACACACACACACACACACACACACACACACACACACACACTCAGTGCACATGGACAGATCTATTTATAGGTGATGATGAGTGTCTGAGCTTGACTCTCTCTGAGTTCACAAACAACCACAACACAAACGATCACCGGCTGAAGACCTGCATGAACTCTTAACGGAAATAATAATAATAATAATAATTTATCCTTTTATTTTGAAATTCAGTTTTACACTCTGTCTAGTAAACATGCTACGTGCACATATGGGCCGAAATACACACAAACAGGATCCTGTGGACATGCATTAAAGGAGAGGTGTCAGAGTGAGGGGGGGGGGGGCGATCTGCGAGCGTTCCAGAGCAGTTTTTTTTTAGGGGTTTGGTGCCTTGCTCAAGGGTACCTCAGCAGTGCTCAGGAAGTGGACCAAACCAATTTCCAGACTTGGTCCGTGCCGGGACTTGAACCGGCGACCGTCTGATTCCCAACCCGAGTCCCTACAGACTGAGATACTGCCGCCCCAAATAAAAACTTCTCATCAATAAGGCTCCAAACAAAATCATTGAACACATGCATCTCTTTTCTGAATTTCTCTTTTATAAAATCTACAAATCTAGACCCTCAGAATGTCCCCTTTAAAATCTGTAGCCTACTTTACATGTTTGGCTTTAGAGTCTTAATAAGAGGGCTTGTTTTATGTGTTTCATTCAATACTTTCATTGTTTTCTTGTTGTTATTGTTATTATTATTACTTTATTTTTTGGGTTGTCTGCAGTGCTGTTTTAATCTCCGTCTGTATTATCGACTGTCTGTGCCATGTACAGCACTTTGATCAGCTGTAAATGTGCTTTATAAATAAATGTGATTGCTCGATTGAATGTTTATTTGACAGTAAGGAAACTCTAATGAAAATAAAACTGTGTTCAGACCTCTTAAAGCGTTTACATCCTCGTCTTATCACATCAGTTTGTTTCAGTTCAGACGTTGTAATTCAGCCTCAAACTCCACAAACACTGATGCTATTGTTTGAAAAAAAACAAACACATTTCTTGTACTCGGACATCTTTCAATTAGGATAAAATACATTTTAAAAAAGTGTCATTTTCCAGCTCCAACAGGTTTGATTAATATCCATAAAAATTGTGTGTTGTTTCAGATGAATCATCATTTTGCTCATGAGCAACAGAACAACATCTGAATTTAAATGAACAATATATATGCCCAACATAATCTGCCCATGACGTCACACACTCACACTCACCAATCCGCTCGGTCTCTTGTTATTTCTGAGCCCCCTCACACACTTGTTTTCATGTGTTTTAATTCTATCAGTGAGATTTAAACGCTGACATTTCACTCGATGTTCAGACGACAAAAACAAAATGTTTGTAGCAGCATTATGACTCTCATTATGTGTCCATTAGTTCCACGGTTTCAGCTGCTAAATGAGCCAAGAAATGCTTTTGTTATTTAGAACCGCTTCAACACGACCGACATTATGAGCAACAAGAAGAACATCACGCAGGAGGTTTGTTATCTGTTGTTTCCTAAAGTGAAAAAAAAGGCTCCTATAAGGCCTATCTCCTCATGTCACTGTACATATCTTGGCAAATGAAGACAAATGCTTTGTGAGAGCGGGGGCACGTTCCAGGGGAGCTCTCCACAAATTAATCACCTTGCAATTCTATCCTCGTCCACCGGGGTCCCTGATGCAGCATTGTGTGTGTGTGAGAGGTAATGAGGGGCTAACACTCTTTTACGAGCTCCTCCAAACGAGAGCAGCAGAAAATGAGCAGCTGAAGACACCTCTCAGGAGAGACCACGTTACCTTTTCTCTCTCTCTGCATGGTGACCCCCGATATCCCCCCCGTCGACCCCCTCCTCCTCTCCCTCCTCACATCGGGATTTCATTAAATGGTGAGCAGCAAATTCCCCCCAACTCCATCAACCCCCCCCCCCCTCTCCTGCACCACTCTGCTTGCTCCCCAAACCAAATGAGGAAATAGCTCGTCTGGTCGCTGACAGACCCCGGGCTCGGCCATAAAGATAAATGACCCAAAGTATTAAAGTTTAACACTTTGACAAAACCCACCTGATCTGTGGGATTAATGCAAAAAAAAAAAAAATCCATCTGTGGAAAAGAAAAAAAAAGGAGAGAGAAGAGGGTGGGAGAGGTGATGGGGGGACTCACAGGAGAGCGCTGTGAAGGTCAAACGACGTTTAGAAAAAGAGTGCACGTCCAACATCCAAGCAGGGGATGTAAGTTATCGTGTTTTGGGGGAAAGTTAAGCAGTTCTGCGTGCAACACGTACACACACAGAGACTTATGAGGCTTAATTGGGTCACATGAAGAACACAAGGAGTGCTTTCACTTAAAACCACATTCATATTCTGAAGTCATTCCAAGCTCTGTTTTTCCAACCACAACAAAGAGCGTTTAACATGCTCATAGAAAACAAGAATATCCTTCAAAATCAGTGTTCAGTATTCAGACGTTTATCTTCATGATGGAGGTGTCACCCCCGGTTACTTCTGCAGAAAAACACCCTGAATTATGTTTTCATATTTCCAACTTTAATAAAAACCTTTTATACGCGTTGCCAAGTGCTGCCTTAAAGTGTTGTAAGTTTAATTTGAATGCTCTTTGCATGGTTTTTCTACTCTGACCTTAATGATCCTCTCGGGATTTTTTGTCAGATTTAAAGATGCTACAAATGAAGCATCGATAATTATCTATAAGCAGCTTAATAAAAAAACAACTATCTGTATTCAGTTCAGAAACTGTACACTTTATTTGTGCGGCTCGTTTCATGCAAACATGCAGCCCAAAGTGCTTCACAAACCCAAAAATATAATAAAAGCACAGGCAGGATATGAGCCGCAAAAACAACAACAATAGAGAAACAATGTTTTAGGGCAAAAACATCCAAAAATAAAAACAAATATCATTAAAAAACTGAAACACTGAAATCCAGGGATTCAAAAATACATGAAAACCAATGATTCAAACTAACTTGGACTTTGGCCATTACAATCCTTAAAAACTGAAGTCTACGGCTGTGTTAACAGATTTTGGTTTCCCAAGCGTGCGGGGAAAATGTCTGATCAAACAAACATCTAATCTAACAGGACCTTTAATCAGGAAGTGAGGTCATTGCCAAAGTGTGTTGTAGATGTGAATGTGGTCGTTTGCCTCATCGTTTCATCCCTGATTGTTACTGAATGATCCCCAGAGGAGAGAACGGAGGTGATTCAGTCCGTCTTATCTTCTATGTAAAGACGAGGTCAAAGGTGAAAGCTGAGTCCGTACGTCACCTGCAAGACGATCAATATTCAGAGGGATCGGGGACGTGCTGTGGGAAACTTCTGCAGCTTTAATCATCATGTGATCAGCGTTCTTCACCGTCTGCTTGATGCAACGATGACTTTAAAAAAGGATGTCGAGTGCATCAGGGGGTTCATAGAACAAATATGTCATTCTTCATTGGTGGTGGCTGTGGGTCAGTGGCAGAGTCAGGCGTCAGAGTCAAGGTTGTGGGTTCGATCCCCAGCTCCTGTAGCCACCTTTGGACAAGACACCAGTAGTTAGAAGACTAGAAAATAAATATACAAGCTCAAATCCGTCTGAGTCCCATTCCTTATTAGTCATACAAAACATTATTAGAGTTTTACTCACTTGTTGTTCTTGTTTTTTTATGCAACTTTAGATGCATTATATAAATAAATACTGACAAACATTTTGCAATTTGAAATTATGATATGATGATTATGATAAAAAAAACAAAAACATTTAATTCTTAGTAAAAAAAAGGAATGTATAATAAATATATGCACATGTCTACATGTATATATATTTATATATATATGTATATGTCTATATGCACATATACACATAAATACACACATACATACATAACCATTGTAATGTTGTGTTATATTTTTTTCATGGTTTGTCATACCCTACATTTTGCAAAGATTTTTGCAGGTATTTACGATAATCATTTAAATAATCTGTGACTTAAAAGTGTTCATGCAAGTGGCACTGAAGGCCTAGCGGTTGGGTCGCGCCCCATGTACGGAGGCTGTAGTCCTCCAAGCGGGTTGGCACGGGTTCAAGTCCGACCTGTAGCTCCTTTCATGCATGTCATTTCCCACTCTCTCTCTCTCTCCCTGGTATATCCTATTCTATCAGTTAAGGCAAAAAGGCCAAAAAATAAATCTTACATAACAAAAAAGCAAAAGGGTTCATACAAGAAACAAACCGCTTCCTGCTCATCTTTATATAATCTTGCTGATTAACTGTCAACTCTGCATGTACTTTAGTAGTAGACATTGTCACAGAAGGCCTTAGAGGACATGTATCCATACATTTTACGACTTCTTTACCTCGTTATCTCAGGATATCAATGCTGGTTTTCACAGGAGTTCATTTCAGCCGTTTGCTCGAGATCTCGAGAACTAAACTCTTCATCGGTATCTCCCGATAATTTGAAATTGATTTGACATCTGGTGGAGAAATTGTGAAACGACTTGTTATGACAGGAAAAGTGAGTCAAATAAAATGTATGGATGTATGTCCGCTTAGGGCTTCCGTACTTTTAAACTCCCATATGTCCAATGCTTGTTCTGCATCTACTGTGTAACGTCATTAACAGACACTTACATGGAAAAACACACAAAGTGAGTAATGTTACTGATTCCAGTCTGAAGATTTCCTGGACCGATTAATCGTCCTGCAAAGATCAGCACGTGTGAAAATGATTTGTAAACGACTCCTGCTGTTTGGTTTTTCTGACTTGGACGACCGCATGGCCACAGGAGAACCCGCCCGCGCCAGAGGATTAACTCATTATTGGACTACATGTTTAACCATACTTCTCTTGATATGAATAATATCTCATGTTAAATATGACGCTGTCACGATGCAGACATCTCTGAGCTCAGCAGGAGAACACAAACACAAAGAGTTATCGGCAAACACGCTGCTTTCTGGCCCCGCTCGAGGTGCTCGACGCAGGATAATGAATGTGCCTGTTAGGTGAAATAAGAACCATTAAAGGAAAGTGATCACAGCACAGAGCTTACTGGAACACGCGTGCATGTTTTCAGCCAGCTTGTTAAATCATTATAATTTTCCTCAAGACTGAAATTGATGTTACCGAGAAGAGATTTCATTTCTTTCTTAAATAATTAGTGGAAGAGGTGGAAAAAGTTCAATGAACATCCAGCGTTAAGCAGACGATAAATCCAGTATTTTCTCTCAGTTTCATGATGTGAAAGCCTCACTTTGGGACATTTGAGGTGATGCTTATTTCTGGTGAAAGAGACAAATAGAGGAGGTCGTTAGAGGAACTAAATTATAAGCGGAAATAATGCTCGCAGGAGGAAAATCTCAGCGTTTTTGTTTCTCACATTTGTTTCATTTATGAGATACTTACTCCACAATGTATTACACAACAATAAACTTTAAGAGAGAAGATAACAGCGCTGCAGACAGTCAGGCACTTAACCCTGAGAGAATCGATGACATTTACTGATTTATTAACTTTGCACAAACCTCTCTGCTCAACACAACTCTCATTCTTCTCCCGTGGTTTCTCATGATTTCTCACTTTGAGATATTCTAATGGCAAAGGAAAACAGAAAAAAAATAGCAAGAGGGGGGGGGGGGGTGAAGTCAGGAAACATAAATATTAGGGGAGTGAAAAAAGCTAAGCAAGGTTCTTGGCCCCGATTCTTATCCATAACTTACTTCGATGCAGTCGTTCATAAATATGAAGACTAGACTCACACTCCGTCACAGCCATGAGCAATGAATCCAAGGAGGAAAAAAACTCCTGAATCAAACGTTTTCTGCCAGTGCAGGAATCTTTTCACCCCTAAATAAGCAAAAATAACTCCAAAACGTAAACAGACAAAATCCATTTTATTTGTTATTTTAAAGAAAAATCGTCTTTTCTGCAACAGCTTTGAGAAACAACATTTGAAGTCAGCTGTCAGCTGACCTGTTGATTTCCAATCAAATGTCCAGATTTGAATCGATTTTCCGCCACACGATGAACTGACCTGTTTACATTCTGTTTCCACAGTAACTCAAAAGTTCTCCTCCCTCCAACACTTCCTCTAATACACTGTCATCATGAATGCAAACTGTACAGAGACTGACATGCATACATCCACCTTCCTACAGTCACTTCCTCTATGGTTTTCTATCCTGCAGCAGAGACATTTTAAATACATTTCCTCCCTTTTTTTCCTTCATTATTATCTTCTCAACATCATTTCCATGAAGTTGCCTTCACTACCCAGACTTTTATATGCTGGAATTTCTGGAGGTAGCCTGTGACCTGCAGTGCTTCTAACGAGCCTATCATTGAGAGCACCTGTCCTGATTGTACCCAGCCAGTGCTCATCAGCCTGGCTGCTCTATAAAAGGAGGTTCTTTCCCTCAGTTAGGTGTGTGACAAAAAAAAATAAAAAAAATAAGAGGGTTTTAACAAAGGGTTGATCAGACTCCACTTTTGTTTGAGGCCAATTTCTTTAGTTCGTCTACTGTCTTTTAGTAGAATTAGTGGTTGGCTGTGGAGACGTAAAACTCCACGCCACCTTTTAGAAGGTGCAATTTTCTTTTTGTTAGTTTCCCTGTTCTTCAGAAACATAACACTTGCCATATTCGTTTTGTTGCTGTTTATTTAAAACATTAAGATCTTCTTTTTTTTTTTACCTCTAGAGAGCTGAAGAGAGACAGGAAGTGTTGGGTAGAAAGAGTGGGGGAAACACATGCAGCAAAGGGCCGAGGTCGGATTCAAACCCACCGCCGCTGCCACTGTACACGCTGTGCATGGCTTAGCAGCTAGGCTATCTAGCGACCCGTTTATTAACTTTTTCTTGTTCTTTTTTTTTTTTTTTAGCTCATAAGGGCCTAAACTGCTGCAAGTTTTCTGTTTTTTTTTTTTTTTTTTTTTTTATCCGTTTCTGTTAACACTTCAATGATACATGAATGTACTCCTGAACCAAAGGTAAGCAAACTTATCTGAACCTCCATGAACTGGTTTGAACTTCACTGGAGCCTCGATGTTTCTTTATATTTACTCTTCTGAATATTTCCGCAGGAGGAGTCATTGCAGGAGAAGGGAAAGTCTTATATTTTGGGCAAAACATAAATCAGAAGGGCTGGGGCGCCAGTGGCTGAGTGGTTAGCTTGCACGCCCCATGTACAGAGGCTATTTCCCTTTAAGCAGACGTCCCACATCCTCTGTGTACTTTGACTCTACAAACCTGTATAGTCAGAGGATCAGATCGTCTCAGATACTCTAAAGAGTCAAGTGTTAACACCGCCTAAAAAACTCCAATTTGTATTTTTTTCAGTGCCTTTGAAAACACTCAGAAAAAAATAAACTTGAACACATCAGTCAAAGTTGTGTCCCACTTCTGCTTCCAGAGGATGTGTGTGACAGTCTGTGTGCAGTGGCCATGACACTCCCCTCAGTGACCACATCCTCCATAAGCAGCCGCCCGATGAAACGATATGGAGATTATCGGGACAAAAAAAGCCTCCCAGCTTGTCGCGGGATGCAGAGCGTATTGTACATCCACATGTATTGAACACAAACCTGTCAGCGTCTGTGACAGCCCCATTCATCACACACAAAGCCAATCCTGTCAGCAGCACAATGCGCTCTCTCTGTCCCCCCTCCCTCCCCCCCCTCTAAGTGACAGCGCTGAAATGAACATTAGGACACCCGGGTATGTATTCAAATGATTTGTTTTTTCCGCCTCCCACTGAAGCCAATTTCCAGAGGCTAATAAACCTGGGAATTATTTCATCTCAGAATAAAAGGATGGGCTCTCTTCCTCTCACTGGGGCATCATCAGGGCCCAAAGGGGGGTAGCATGAAAATCTTTATTTCCAAAAGATTTTCAACAAATTTACCACAGGCAAAGCTGACGAGGAAGTACACCTAGTTTTATCATCTTAAAGAAGCAGATTGGGCACTTGATGGTTTTTTTTTAGAACCAAGATGATAGAAACGTATCTCTTTAAAGATCCCATATTATGTCCTTTTTGGGGTTCGTATATTTAATCTATGTTCCTACTTTTGTACGTTCACAATAGCTAAAGTCCGAAAAAAGTGTCTGTTTTCATGTACTGCTCCTCCTTGCTCTCTCTCCGCTCTGAGTCCGTCAGCTGCACTCTGTTGAGCCCACACTGTTAGACCCCACGTGGGCCAAGTCTGCTCTGATTGGTCTGCCGATCCGCTCTGTCGTTATTGGTCAGTTGCTCAGCACGCGTCTCGGAAATTTCAACATGAGCTGCAGGGCCACAACGAGCCAATGGACTTAGATCAGTGAACTCACACTGACAATGACGCCGGACCGAGAAATTTTTATCGAGGGAGGCTAGAACTGAGCGTTACATGCAGCTAATGCTACAGCTAACAGGAGGAGGTAGGAGAAGCCGCGTTTCCTCTGACTTTATAGATGCACATAGATGTGCCTAAACATGCACAGGACACTTGCAAAACACACTAAAGGGCATATAAAACCAGAAAAAGCAGAATATGGGACCTTTAAGCTCTTAATATATCTGGATTTACACTTTAAAGTCTTTGTGATTTTTCACACTTAAATGTAATAGAAATCAAGTATATCCTCTGAAAATAACTGTCTGTGATGTTTTCAGAGTCCTATCTTCAGTTTGTTTACATCGCCAGGACGGCCGGCTGACTCCTCCCCTCGTGTATAAAAGTTGTTTAATTGAGGGACTAGAAAAAGGAAGAATAACATACTGTACTCACTGCTTAACTGTGTTTCTAGATCACGCTCAGTTGACATAAAAAGTCACATATAAAGCCTTTAAAGGGAGAATGTGCAACATATAAATATCAAGCATCTCCTGTGTAAATATCTCTCTGAGTCATGACTGTCTACAACGAGTGAGAAGTTCGAGTCCCGCTGGCTTCGTTGTTGTTGTTTACATGTTTACATGGACGGGACGGCAGACTCCTCCCCTTGTGTATCAAAGCTGTTTTAGTCAAGGACTAGAGAAAAGAACATACTCACTGATTATTTGAATGTCATGTAAGTGTATATGCAATGTGAAGCTACGAGCTAACTAAAGAGCGCTAACATTAGCATGCTAACACTACAATGCAGGCCACAGGAGAACTGCAACTTGAGCAAAGGACAATTTGGTCCGCCACTCGCGCTTGACTCCTCTGTGTGAACGCGGTTGGAGAGGGGTTGGAGGTCGCTGTAGGAGAGCGGAGGCTTCAGTATGGAGGAGGCGTGGCCAAACAGCAGTTTGTTTTGGTTTCATGCTGGTGCTCAAGGGCGACATCTACTGGATCAAAAAGTCACACCTTCATCCTTTAAACCCGGATATTGCCTTGTTTGTTTTTTTTTTCTCATTGATTTGCAGGATGTTGGGATTGTCGCCTATACTAGAATACTAGCCATGCAATAGTGTGATTTTGTGGAAAAGGCTGTTTACCTTTTGGATTTGCACTTTTTACTCAAACTCAGCTGAGAACTCAAAAACATTGCATCGTGATCCAATAACTCTCCATGGCAGACAAACCACTGTTGGGTGATGCACGCTGCTGGTGATTTATTTTGTTGCAGAACACAAACTCAACGCTCCAGTTTGCGATGCCAAAGAACACTGAAAAATGCAACCACATACATCAGTAAGGTGACTGACTCTTCAGGTGAGGTTTTGAGATTAGCCCTCATGGGTTTCTACCTCACCTGCACATGAGGTGCAGGTGAGGTATTTTTATTTTTCTGTTTGACTCTTCTTTCAAAAAATGTGCAAATAAAGTAAACTAAACTAAACACAGATTAGTTGAAGATAGGCTCACCTCTTGCTGCTCTGCTGTTAGGACTCATTAGTTGGCCTGTTGAACTTTTTCAATCATGGACATCATTGGATCAAATACTTTGTACCTTTAAGATGCTTCATCATTAGTTTCTTTGGTTGTTGTAGGGTAACTTCTCTCTACATAATGCATGTCTACTGAGGTTTAACTCAACCAACAGGATCAAATTGTTGCTCCAGAGAAATGTTTGTAGAATACGTCCGATCTACAGTCTCTGCCAGAGCAACACAACCTCTCCCGCTGGCTTTGTTCGGTTTATTACATGCATGTGAGATTTGTCATTGGCTTGTCTACCTGTCTGTCTGTGCTCATATGTGAGTTGTTTCCTTGTGTGTGTGTGTGTGTGTGTGTGTCCTGAGTCAGCAGAGTCTCAGTAATTACCCATGGATCCAGAGGCAGAGGCGCTCTGCAGAGCTGACATTTCCCGAGTGTTCCCGGCAACCGCAGACCGCAATAACACCGTCCACAGGCCCATCAAGATGATCCACATCGCATTTTCACACGATTGCAAACACCTAACCTGTTTATCCCGTAAACAATAGCAAGCAAGCTAATAAAGGCCGTCGTTGCTGTGTGTGGGCGTAATCCAATCAGGTGCCTTCTTAGATAATGTCTCCTGTACTGTACGCAATATTGGGTAAAGAAACGTTGCTCCTAATATATCTTTGATGAAGAAAAATGAGACTTTTCAATAACACATTCATAAAGAATGTATGAATTCAGGCAGAAACGGAGGCGGAGCCGTCGACGAGGTCTGCAGAAGTGTTGGGTTCACTTTGTGTCACCGTCCCCCGTCAATCTGAAACGGTTAAATGTTTCTCAACGCCGCTCTTATTGATGTCAACGCACAAACCTCATCACGCCCGTTGATCTGACACCTTATTGACGTTTAACATCAGACACTGTTTCTCTGGAAGCTGTCACACCCGCTGGGATCTGACAGACGCTGAACGTCGCCGTGCTAGATGACATTTCACTGGAAAGAATCTGGCTATGCTTCTTATACGTGTAGATAATCTTTTCATCCACTGCTCCAATTTCTTGGAAAATGTGTGATAACTCATCGTGCACTTAATTACATGTACTACATTCATTTTGTATCACAGGAAATGCATCCTGGGATCTTTAAAGGCTTTCTATGTGATTTTTCACACTTAAATATAATATAAATCAAGTATCTCCTCTGAAAATAACTCTGTGAGTCATGACTGTCTACAATGGGTGTAACACCCGAGTCCCACTGTCTGTGATGTTTTCAGAGTTTTCAGAGTCCTATCTTCAGTTTGTTTACATCGCCTGGACAGTCGGCTGACTCCTCCCCTCGTGTATAAAAGTTGTTTAATTGAGGGACTAGAGAAAAGAAGAATAACATACTGTACTCACTGCTTAACTGTGTTTCTAGATCACGCTCATTTCAGGTAAATTTACATGCAGTGTGAAGATACGAGCATAATAAAGATCACTAGCATTAGCATGCTAACACAACAATGCAGCGGGAGTTGTTTTGGTTTCATGCTGGTGCTCAAGGGCGACATCTGCTGGATCAAAAAATCACATATAAAGCCTTTAACATTTAGTGTCTACTGTAAACAAATATCTCTGATGGTCCTGCTTTCAATGAACAGCAGAAATAAAACTGCGCTTTGCTTGCAGGTTAATGTGTCATTGGGTATTCCTGAGTTTGTATTTTCCTTTTTTTTTTGTTGCTGATTTTTGATTTCCTGTTCTTTTTTTATTTTAAAGTTCTTTCCTAGTGTATCATGTCTATAGTTTCATTTCCTGCCTTTGTGTTTTCACTCCACTGTGATTGTTTGTCCCGTCCAGATTGGCTCCACCTGTGTCATTAGTCTCACCTGTGTTTGATTACCTCATGTGTATTTAGTCTCTGTGTACCTTTCCTCCTGCTGTTTGTTTCATCTGTAGGGTGTCTGTGGTTCCTCCTGTGTTGGTGCATTCAATTCTTGGATTTTAAGAAGTGTTTTGTTTTTCTGCACTTTGGTCCAACACCTTTTGTTATGTTGTAAAATGTAACATGATGTGGACTGTGTGTGAATGAATATGCACTCTGATTCTGGAACTCATGGTGTCATGTAAGCCAATGTGGGCTGGCCACATAGATGTATGTATGACAGAAATAAATTGAATAAATATATATATGAATATGAAGTCAAAAGCAGCTAAAGCATGAATTAACCTTTATTGTTCGATTTCAGCGGTTTCACTCAAAGCACTTTAAGTTCAATCAGATTTGAGATTTGTTTTGTGATTGAGCCGGTTGATTTATTTCTGAGAAATAAGATTAGTTTTTATTTTTTACAGTCAAAGAACAGGTTCAATAAAAGTTTAGTTTATCAAACCTGATCTCACCTTGTTGGTTTGTTTCCTGCAGAAAGCGTTCACTAAGCGTTTTGGAGTGAGCTCATTTGGAAGTCGGTGCACTTTTCCCTGGTGACTACACCCCCCTGCCCTTCCCCCCCTTGCGCTTTTATTTTTAATTAACCTCTCAAAGATACTCTGTTGTTGCTTCCTGTGTCTGTGCCAGCGAGGTTAATGATTTCAGCGGTCCAGGGAGACGCTGCCGAGGACAGATCAATGCACCTCAATTCCCTGAGCCGCATGTTCAGTCTCACTTGCCGGACCACAGTGAAAGGGAGCAGGAGTCCGATACTGATTGTGTAGCAGTTGGCGCCTTCCCTCTGACACGTGTGCAGCACTCTGCATGTCAACAAACCGACAACAACTCGATCGCGTACATGGCTAATTCCAGACGTGCACGCGTAAACAGTCAGACTTTAGCACATTAAACACCTGCAGCAGAGGAGCAGAAACACTTTGCATCAAAACATCATTACATCTTAATGAATCATCATCTCAAATTTAACTTAAGGAAGCTAATGACACTAAGGTATCAGTTTAACTTTGTTTTATTTTTAAAGATTTCTCTTCATACTGGCTCCCAGTTACTGCTCGCATCAAATTTAAAACTCTGCTGCTCGCTTACAAAACAGTGACAAAAACATCTCCTCCTTACTTTAACTCTCTCATTGTGAAAGGCGTCTGATCCAACCTTCACAACAGGGTCCTGAGACGCTGACTAGACTCTTCTCCTCTGTCGCCCCCCGGTGGTGGAATGAACTTCCAAACTCCATTGGATCTGCAGAGTCCCTCTACACCTTTAAGAAAAAGCTAAAGACCCAGCTCTTTCATGAATACCTACTAACTTAATGATGATGGTCTCCATATTATTGATGATGATGATGGTAATGACGATGGTTTTTGTTTGATAACGACGACTTATAAGATGGTTTCTATACTGATTAGAGCTCTCAAGAACTGCCGTCAATGTTGTGCTTTGCCTCTGGTCACTTCCTGTCAGCACCTGTGTGTCCAATCAGACTCAAAGCTGATCGTTTGCTCTTACTGACATTGTTCCCTTTTTTCTAGATCCTTGTTTGTGTTGTTCTTACTCTCTGATGTACGTCGCTTTGGATAAAAGTGTCTGCTAAGTGAATTGTAGAAAGATGTCAGGTGAAAAGTATCTTGATGACACAGGTCACTGAAGAAATAAGAGCAAAAAAAAAAAGAAAATTGGTCTATCAAAGGGGAATTTTAGGTTATTGTAAAAATGTTGACTGCTTCTATTTGAGCCCTTTTCAAAACTCTTGAACAATTCATCTCTGAACTCCACATGAATCCAAAATATTTTGGAAAAACCTGCAGAAATGCAAAGAAATAAAACAGAAAAAAATGCATTTTTATCCCCCATCAGCAACAGCTTCAGTTTCAGACTCAGGAGTTTGTCGCTTTAAGTTTTTGAAAAGTTTGGTCTTTGGCTTCTTTGCAAAAGGTCTTGCATGAAGTTCTCGTCCGCATGTTTCCCAATGATTTAATATGTATGTTCTGCACGTTCTGCTACCATCCCTCCCATAACAACAACACACATAAATGTGAGGCATAAGAGCATAAAGAAATCTTGCTCTGAAATATTTCAAAGCAACTGAACACACATGAGAGAAAGTAAGAATTTCAAGCCTAAAAACAAAACTCTAGGAAACAGCACACGATAGAGCCGTTAAAGCAGCAGAACTAAGTTGGCCTGCTGACAAGAGGACTGGCGCTCCCCCGCTGAGTTCATCTCAGCACGTCTCCACGACTATCTGCGAAACACTTAGTCTTCCACTCGCAATAACCCCCTTCCTTCTCTGGACCCCTGTCCTCCTTCCCCTTCGGCCTTGATATGTAACAGAACTCAGAGGGAAGATGGAGTAGACGTACATAATCAGAGCCGGGCCTGTGCGCCCCCCCCTATTGTCTTTCCATCAAACCGAAGTCAGCAGGACCATCACCAATATCCCCCTCCTCATGAACGCCTTTCAAACATCAAATCTGACCGCAGGGCGCAGGGAGCCGGGACATTAAAGGCAAGCGGACTCGCCGTGCTGCAGGTATGAGTTCTGATCGGACCCCACGCTGGGCTCTGTTCACATTTTGGACGTCTCTATCTGTGGAAAAATTCACCCCCTTCCCTTCTCCTGCCTCGACCTCCTCCTCTCCACACTCCCCCGCCTCCTATACGAGTGCAGAGCTGGCAGCCAGGACGCATCAATCACCGCACGCCAGGGGGATGACATCATGGCACATTGGCAGGGCTATCTAAGCAGGGGGAAAGGGAGTTTTTTTTTTGCGGAGGGCTAACAGAGATAAATGGATCTCCTCTTGGATCCACCCCTTCTCCGTGAGAACCTCGTCTTTATCAAAAGCTGGACGAGGACGACAAGCCAGACAAGTCGCTTCTACTTTTTCTTCCCCTTTTATTTTCGCTGCTACGTCCTCAACTTGCCCCTCGCCTCGTGTTTGTGTCACGAGTCCGAAATAAAGTTTAATGACCCGGGAGTGCAGCGGATTTCTGCTGTGTGCAACATGAGCTCTGACGACCCACCAAGATGATCGATAAATCCCTCCTGCAAATAGATTGCAAATGTCGCCCATCATCAGCACACTTCTAATCTCATGCTTAACATTAAAATAATCGGTTAGAAGCTTCTTGATTTATTAGGGGAGAGTAAGATTAGAAGTTGCATTGCACTTTATTTTAACTACACGTTTAAAAACTGCACACAAGCCGGGTTTAAGGTCTGTCAAGGGAGGTCATTTTAGTTGAATGTATTATATTTGTAAAGAGAGCATGTACCATTTTATGCATTGTACCAGAGTTAGCGTATAGCTCATTTATATCTACAGTCCCTTGGCAGGTCACAATAAAAACATCACATAGTTATAAAGCATCAACCAA
The DNA here is from genome assembly GCF_963584025.1 of Labrus mixtus. Classification (NCBI taxonomy): domain Eukaryota; kingdom Metazoa; phylum Chordata; class Actinopteri; order Labriformes; family Labridae; genus Labrus; species Labrus mixtus. The sequence continues at coordinate 4,657,005 of NC_083621.1, read as the reverse complement.
AGATGCAAACAGAGAACTTAGCCAACACAATCCAGGAAAAGACAGAAACAAACTAGTAAGATTTACCAAGAAAAAAAGATCTGTGCACACTCAAAAAAAAAACTGCTTTTTCAGCAGTTTAGAATCATACATATGTATATTTGCAAGTTTGTTTCACAGACTTAAAATATGCAAATGTTAAAGCAAATAAAGGCAGTGATATCATAAGCTATCTGGTTGCTAAAGAAGACCTAAACAGGCTGAAATGTGCAGAGAAGCAGGTTGTTTTTTAAGCATAAACATCTAGTCATAAACTGACCAAAAATACACTTTATACTGCCCTTCAACAATGGGAACATGCATGTGAACATTTTTTATCCTAGTTAATCTAAAGTAAAAACCTAACACACCTTTCACAAGCTCTTCTGTAAGAGCATGACTGACAGAGGAGAAACCGATACGGGAGGGAAAATCTGGTTCTGCTTTCGCCCCTCGTCTCTCTCTTGGCCCGTGAGAGCCAATAAATCCGCTATCCAGAGCTATTAGATTGACAGAGCTGAGCGCCGTTTGATGTTCAGATGTCTGAGAACGGCCTCTGCACATTCCTGGGGCCAAATGCAGTTTGGCTGTCATCAGCAAGGGCCTATACTTCTGGACATCGTGATATGCGTGTCAATTATCCATGCCTTTGACAATAATGTGTCAGAGATAATGCTTATCTTTCCACCTTTTCACCTGCGCTGAAAACGCTGCGAGGCTGCGCTATCAGCACACGCTGGAGATACCCTGCAGGACGGATCAAGCTTGTGCTCCGTCATGCAAGTTGTTGGAATTGCATCTATACGAGATAAATCCTCAAGACAAACAAAGCTTTGCATCCTTGTCTTACAGATAAGACGAGTATGAAAAAAAGCAGAAACTATATGAAATAAAGCTAATCTTAATATCCTAAATATACTCAGTTTATGGAAAAACAAAGCCCTTTGGTACAGAGCCAAGAGGTGAAATGAAACATATCAAATGCACAAAAATAATCAAGATGAATCCATGCAAGATAAGCTAAACATCAGCCTTATACTTTTGCAATTAGATTTTTGAGAAAGAAAAATAACTGCAATAAATTTGCAGTCATTGTAAGTTTAAAGAAATCAGGCCCCTTAAAGAAATATTACGCTCTTATGTCCAGTAAAAAAAAAAGAGAGAAAAGACGTTATGTCCTCCAAAGTGGGAAGCTTAATTCTCCGCTCCTGACTTCTTGTCCAAGCTGGACACCACTCAGGATAATAAATTACCCTCTCAAGTACACCGTTGAGGTTTTAAGCGCAGGGATGAGGCCGAGGGGAAAAAGGGAAAATTGCGCGACCCAAACGACCTACAAACTCTTAACCCCTGGCCTGAGTCCTGGGCGCCTCCCCGAGAGCTCTCAAAAAAGCTCGAGTCAAACATCACATTCGGTCTTTGTCTCTGTGACCTTTTACACGCGCTGTCACTCCAGGTGCTCGCCGTTCCCCTTCATTTCTACGCACACAGGGGAGGGAGGGAGGGAGAGAAAGAGAGGAGGGAAGAGAGCTACAGAGGATGGATAGTCTTGGTGATTAAAATTAAACACACACCCTCAGGAATTTCTTGCTGATTCTCATTATTTCTGCATTATTTTTTTTCTCCTCCCTTTCCTTCCTCCTCTCGCCTCTCGTCGGCGTGCACCAAAGACGGGAGAGCTGGAGAACGAGTGAGAGACATGTTGACAAGAGGGTGCTAAGTGGATTTGAGTTATGGGCAGTTGGGCGATGTGTTTGTTTAACCATCTGGTAGCAACTCCCTCTGTTTTGTGATGGAGTGCCTGTGGAGGGAAGCAGTCCAGTCCCAATATGGATGCATAGGAACATGTACACTGTTGATTTGACAGGGTCAGGCTAAAGGAGAGCAGTCAGCCTGAGGGATGCACTTTTGATGAGCTCATTTCCAAAAATAAGAAAATATTTAAGTTTGGAATGATCATCAAAATGATCAAGCTAATCCCTTAGTATCCTCATAATCACTGTTTTCCTGCATGATTGCACTGATGGATAATCCTTGAACGACCATATTATGTTTACATTTTGTTGTTTTTGGCTGGCTTTATATATTTTTGGATTTTTTTATGATTGGAAGGACAGAATAACTAAAGGCTAAGGGAGAACCTCTTGGGATGAAGGAAGAAGGAGTGCCAAAAACTGCAGTTCTTCCAGTGGCCACTCGGGGCTGGCTCCAAAGATGAGTCAATCCTCATTAGGCCCTGTGCACATTTCCCCAAATTTACAGCTGATTAAAACATGTTTACAGGCTTTTACAAAAACGTTTTTGGTCTCTGTTGTTCCTCTTTTCAGGACAACTCTAAAATATTTTGTGATATAACTCACCTGTTAAATTAAGTAAAGGCTTCAAGTTTTGCAGAAATTGGGGATTTGAGCATTTAAATTTCCAGATGTGTGTTTCTAACTGTCTACCGAGTTTCATTTTAGCTTATTCCAGTAAATGAGCATCAACTCTTTTCTTTTTTTTTGTTTTGTGTATTTTTTCATCCAAATATCAGACTTATATTAGTGCTTATTGTTTTGTTTTTTTTGTTTTTTTTGACAACAGGTTATCCAAGGAGACTTTTTGATCAGTTTTTGGGGGGTTTGGGAAAATCAAGAACTTGTTAGTTTTTAGCAGCTAGTTAAAGCCAAACCTAGCAACAATTGCTGTAGATGTATCAACAATAACTTAAAGGCTTAAATACAATATAATATAATATCCTCTGAAAATAACTCTGTGAGTCATGACTGTCTACAATGGGTGTAACACCCGAGTCCCACTGTCTGTGATGTTTTCAGAGTTTTCAGAGTCCTATCTTCAGTTTGTTTACATCGCTGGACGGCCGGCTGACTCCTCCCCTCGTGTATAAAAGTTGTTTAATTGAGGGACTAGAGAAAAGAAGAATAACATACTGTACTCACTGCTTAACTGTGTTTCTAGATCACGCTCATTTCAGGTAAATTTACATGCAGTGTGAAGATACGAGCATAATAAAGATCGCTAGCACTAGCATGCTAACACAACAATGCAGCGCGAGTTGTTTTGGTTTCATGCTGGTGCTCAAGGGCGACATCTGCTGGATCAAAAAATCGCATATAAAGCCTTTAAGCTAGGTATCACTGTTAGTTATCTAAAATGTATTTGCCTTGGGTATAACTTTATGATGCTAACTTACGGTTTGCTGTCATTAGCATAGTGTTTGCTAACCCCAGAAAACTTAGCTTGTTAGCTCTTTCTATTTTTTTGTGGTGGCACGTGCATGTGAGGCACGATTGTTGATTTCTTTGTCCTGACAGGAAGTCGACATAGCAGTAATGATGCAAAAAACCTACCTACATTTTTTGTGTTTACCTGCTGCTTGCTTTCCCAACAGAGATATTGTTGCAGACACAGAGTGCCTCCAGTGCTATATAAGCTGTTTATTCATACAAATAAACGACTATGGTAAGCTGGCACGGACCAAAATAATATCTGTAAAAAACAATGGCTTATTTACCAGCTAATGAATTAGCCAAAGACCGTAAAGCTTTGCTAATTTAGGTCCAAACAAGCTAGCTCTCTTCCCAAGTCAGTTCTGGCTCTCACAGACTGACATAGCAATGGCCGATGTGACAAACTTGAGGTTTCTAAATAGCTCTCATCAAACCAGTGAAAGGCTACATCCGGTATTTATACAGTCTTTTATTTTTGACTTACTTTTAAAGTAAATAAAATGCTTATTTATCATCAGAATGAGATCACCAGAATTTCTCAATAAAGACGTCGACACGAGAGGCTCTTCATGATTTATGCTCCTTTTTAATAACAGAGGCAGATTTGGATAAATGCACACACACACAAACACACTATGATCTGTACATACACCCATGAGATATCTATTGTCTTTTGCATTGTGTCAGATAACATGCCAGATCCCAGTTATCATTTTCTGAGATTTGCTCTTATTGAATCCGCTGGTGTAGCGCGGACTCTGCGCAGTTGGACCTCTTTTTTGTGTTGGAGGCATTGTTCATCTTCACCACTTACACGAGAGGTGGCAGTAACCAGATTAGGAGTCTCTTATTGAAGCCGTGACATGGAGTTTCTGAAGTAATTACACAGCCTTTTAATAACGCGGCTGGCAAATTCTCTTTTTAATCTCGGCATCCTGAATTATTAAGCAGCTGTTTCCCCGCTTCTCGCTGGATCACTTCCTCTGAGAGGCCGACTGTAAGGCACCGGCTGAAAGAGAGAGAGAGATGTTTACTGACAGAGGGCTCTTCAATAAACGTGCATTTTTCAGGAAACAATTCCAGTAATCAAAATGAAGATACACAAACACAGTCGAAAGTGAACGAAGTCGGAGTGCATGTCCACAAGTACATTTTGTGTTATCTCAGATGAATTGTTTCTATCAAATTTTTTCTCTAATTGCAGAAAACAAAATATTCTGTTTTCACCAACCTGACATTACCATTTCTATCACTAATATGTGTCTCTAGTCTGTCTACAAACCCCCCGATTATGAGAAAAGTCCATCCTCTCCGTCTTTTCCCTGCTCCACTTTTCAGAAAGTGTGTGCTCAAACAGGCTTTTTGGAGGTTTTTCCCTTCATGACATCACAAAGGGCAGTAGCCCCTCCCCCAGGTGGGTGACACTCCCACAGCTAGGTGTTTGTTCTGTCCTCTGAGTCTGCCTTCTCACCGTAAACAATAGGACATGAGGCAAGACCGAGACACCCAAGTCCTTCCAGAGAGGGGGCGTGGTCAGACACAGCTCATTTACATATTTAAAGGTACAGACACAGAAACAGCCTGTTCTGAGCAGGGCTGAAATAGAGGGGTTTATAGACATGATCAAATACAGGATCAGAGTGGATTTAGAACAAGAAACTTCACACACATGTTTTGAGGAGCTCTGAGACTTATTTACACTAGTTGAAAATTAGGATAATATGTGACCTTTAAAGTTTTTACCAGCTGTAAATTTTACCTTCTCAATAGAAGGTTTACAAAAATGTTAGGAATGTAAATAAACAACAAAATCCTGATTGCAGCATTTCATTGGTTAAAATGGGTTATAGGTGGAAAAACTACTAAAAAAAAACAAGCAGCAAATGTTTGGCATGTAATTGTTGTACATTTATGGTCCTTTAATAGTCTGTCTATTATTTCTGCTAATGCTTATTAGGTGTGCTTTGCAAAGGGTTACCTTACAACACCACTCTGTAGTAGAGTTATCAACCTGTTTCAAGACCAAGGCTACAAATATAGAAAGCCCAGACACACATATTAGAGTTATTTCTTGTTTTAATCATCAAAATTTGCAAGCAAACCTTTGCACTCTGTCTTACCTGCATACATGCATTGGCAGTGTCATCTCTGCTGTTTCCTCCTCTTCTGTCTGTATTTATAAGAGATGTACCTTGTGATATTTCATGATTCACCAAAAAGACTCGAGAGACGTTTGTATTTACAAACTTGTGCAAAAAAAGATTTATTTTCCGCCTCGATGTGCTTCCTTTTCTTCTTCATAAAAAAAACAGAAAATGGGATTTGGAGATGCCTTTTGGACAGCCTGGGTCATGGCCAATACTACATGCAAGAAAAATGAAAACTGGCTTCTAAGAACGTGTAATTTTTCTCCAATGTCTTAGTTGATCAAGGCAACTTGTGTGGCCACCTTTATTTCTTCTTCTGTGGTTTTACATTCAGATTACAGCCATAAGTGTATCCTTTACTACCAAATAATTTTGCTTTGATATATGTTCTTTGCTTCAAACCCGCTAATAGAATTCCCCTAATTCCAATCTCATTTGCACATAACAAAACGTGAGTTAAAATTCCTCATAGATTTTTTTTAATCTAAATAAGATTACAAAGAAATTCTTTGGAAAAGCATCCGGCAATTTGGTCTATTTGGTTCCAAAAGTAAAATAAAACCATGGCGAGCTAACAGAACCTTGTGAAAATCTTCCCTTTTCACCTTCCAGAAACAGTACTGAGACATCAAAACTAATAGAAAAAGTGTATCATGTCCACAGAGAGAGCGGCAGAGAGTTAGTTAGTGTTGGCAATCACAGCATCGACCCCTCGGTGAAGTCCAAAGAGTTTGGATCGATGAAAGTCATTCTCTAACGGGTAGGCAGAGATGGAAGCTGAAAATCCTGATTTCTGCTTTAGCACCTCATTCTGTTTTTCACCTCCTCCGTCCTACAGAAATGTCAAGAGAACAATAAATGTATAAAAGGTCAGCGGCGTACTAACAGACCCTTCCGAGCTTTCATTACATTTGCTGTTGGCAATAGCAAGAGGCGCTTGGGCAGCGGCGCTGACATTTGGTTTGTTTTTACACCGTGTTGAGTCTCACACTGTTGTAGCTCCTAATAATGTCAGAGGGAAAAGATCTCAGGGCAGCTTGGTTTGTGTTTATTGCTACCGTGCAGGGACCGAAATACGCTCTGACTCATATCACACGAGGACCATTGACAGCAAAATCAATACACAAGGTAATGCTTTAAAGTCTGAGCGGATTCTTTTTTTTCTGACTGGCTGCTCCAGGTTTCTTTTTTTATGATGCTGATTTTAACTAGAGTTCCTGTGTACCTCAATACAACACACTAAAATGAATATTGATTACTCTATATAACCTATAATAAAGAGCATTAGAGAAAAGACAGACTTCTTCTGTATTGTAGCAGTTAATGCTTTTCATAGTTACCACAGGGTAGGTGTCAGACAATACAGCTGACAGCATGCTGACAAAAAAAAAACATCCTTTCTTTACATTTTCCACAGCAAATATTCACAATAAGTGAAACGTTTCACTATTAAAAGAAAACAGGATGAGGCTTTTTGTCAGAAAAAGAAACACTAATAAACCCACGTGTGAACAGGACCAATTCAGCAAAGAGACGAGACATATCGCTTTGTCCACAGGGGGCGCCAAATTCAACACAACCTGAAAGTTCCTCTCAGGAGCTTCAGATGGATCCTTCATGAATTCTTACATATTTTGGTTTATTCACTTAATGAATTGGTTTTATGGTGCAGTATTTGCACTCGTTTTGATTTGCCTTTAAATAAACAATATGTAGGAATTCAGTTTGGTGCTCTTTGGCGCTGACTGAAGGTCTCTGAGTGCAACTGCACTGTTGTAAAACTCAGTTATGCCTCCCCCACAACGGCCATTTTTTGACAAGCAGAGCAGGGGTGTTGTGAGAAGCCAAAGACCCTTGTTACAGTAATATTACTCCGCTAGCGTCTACAGCCCTTTTGGCACAGGATGGACTCATTTATTCATTTTATTTGTTTGACATCGATAACGATACAGCCTAATGTTACATCAAAGTCTGTTGTGATAAATATCTGCAGGGATGTAAACTCCGCTTCTTGTTCAGTCAATCTCTCTTTTTCTCTTCTTCGCTATATCCCTCACCATCATTTTCCAACTATTAGCATCAGCTTAGGTCTTAGCCTCGGCCATTGTATCAAACAGTACCAAGACGGGCTAACTGACTAGTGCCGCGGCCTGTGGCCTAACTTACAAAGTGCTAAAAGCAGGCGACCGTGGCGCTCTTTGGACGTGGGAGAGATGCTTTTCTGCCCGTTGAAAGTTGTTGTACTATGACATCAACTTTGAAACTACTATTTTAAGATGAAAAAGTTACATGTTGTTGCTTGAATTTGTACTTTATAACAAAAACACTTAAACCCCTTTCCCTGTATCAAAGTGTAATTAGTTTACTGTTCTTTATGTTTTTTCTTTAATGATCCTAGAATTCAAAGTTTTTTTATTGTGTAAAACTGTCTTTAAAGTTTGACCTGAAGTCAAACTGCTCCTCGTGTACAACCGGACCCATATTTCTGGCGTGCGGCTTCTTTGTTTTGTAGAGCGTAAAGACAGGAGGTGTTGAGTTTGGATCAGGAGAAATTTAGTGTTGCACAACTTTGGTCAAATCATTTCACAACTTACTTTGCACAAAAAATGTTTTTTGGAGATTGATTTTGCAAGAACATTTTCAAAGCAGGAAACACTTATATAAAAATCAGATGCATGCCTTCACATGAAAACATCCATGTGGTGCAGAGAAGAAAAAGAGGTCTGACTCCTGCTGTGACCATATGAAGACATCAAACCCCGACAAAATCTGAAAACACTGCTCACTGGGTCAGCAGCTATGTTGCGCTCAAAAAGAAAGACAGCCAAAGATCTATAATGACAGATCGGATGACGTACATGTCCATCCAGTTGAGCTCTTAACAGCCCATAAATTGAGCTCAAGTTGTGTTTTTAGCATGCAATCCCTCCACCCAAACACAGTTTTCTTTTTTGTTGTTTTCCACATCAAGTATGAGTCAACAGGAGAAAACACGCACAAAGAATTCCTCACTTAAAGTTTTGCATTTTCCATCTGAGACGATCTTTCCGCCTGCTTTTACCAGCTGATCAAGTGCCTGCTTCAAACCGCGGCGCAGGTTAATAAAGTTTGGGCTGCAGCGTGTAAATTGTCAATTTGCCGTGGCTGGGCGCTCAAGGGGGCCGAGTGGGTGAGGGAAAAAAAAAAAACACAGCCGGGCGACTCAATTGACACTTCTTCACAGGTCAGAGGTTAATGAATGATTATGTCTCTCTCCCAGCAGGCTTTGCCCACTCTCCCGTGGCCACGAGGGTGAAAGAAACTCAATTTAGGCGAGATAAATCCCTGGGAGATAATTTGCTGTGATTTAATCAGCGCTGAACTGATTGCTGTGGACAAGGAAAACATAACCGAGAGGGATTGGTTTATTGATCCTCTTACAAAAACACAATGACTCGCAGAGGATTTTAGTGGGTGTTAATCCATAGAAAGTGGTTTAATGGCCGGTGATTACTGCACATTATTGGTAATTAGTCAAGCCTTTTGTAAGTGTGAATGATCCAGGAGGTGCTGAGTATGAAAAATGGTGGATTGGCAGAATTAAGCTAATTTATTTATGCTCAAAACGTACCCATGATGCTCAGATTGTTGTGACAAATAAAACACATTTTATCATTTCCTTTTGAGCCAGTGACGCAGCAGCTTTGAAAAGCATTATTGTGTGTATTGTGTGTGTGTGTGTGTGTGTGTGTGTGACCTGAACTCAGAATCACTCCTCCTGACTCCTGACCCAGAACTCCGCTCATGGAAAAAACTGTTGCGGCAAAATGAGGAGAGAGACAAGAGTTCAGGATAGATTTGATTTCACTCCTGGGCCAGGTGTGGGCTTTGTTCTTGCCATGAACCGTACCGGCGCTCCGGCCGTCCATCCAGGGCTGCGTTATTTATACTCACCTTTGGAGGCTGCGTGACAACATAACTGCTAATGTCTAAATCAGAAGTGCAAAGGAAGCAAAGTCCACCGTGCAACTTTCTGAAAAACATGTTGCCTCAATGGCAAACTGTTGGAGACACAACAGGATGAAGAGCCTTTTTTTTTTTTATACCTGCATGGAGCATTAAAATGAACAAGCTAGCGAGTCAAGCTAACACATTTGTACGTGCAGAACACATTTGCTAAGTCTGGTTTTCACTCTCACACAGTTTGAAACCTGCTTTCATGACTTTGTGCAGCTGCTTTGGCATTGTAGAAAACAAAAGCCACATGCTAACCAAACTTATTTAACAGTTTATGTCTGCAGACACATGATCCTGCCTGGAAGTAGTAGCCTGATGTAATGTAGGTCTGACTGCAGCGGGTCAAATCCAAAGGACTTTCCACGGCTCTCAGAGTCTTTATTGGAAAAATGCAAACTGAGAAGCTTTCAAGAAGGCGAAGAGTCCTACATATGCAGTTACACAATTTGTCTTAAAACAGATCGCAGATCCGTCCTGGCTTTCTGCAAGTTCGTTTGAAATCTGCTCTTTTGTTCTGTCAAATAGGACATGTAAGGACAAAAAATGTCTCATATTTGAATGTTTGTTTCCAGACACATGCAGAACCCCAAGCGGAAGCTACAGTCCCCCAGGTTCTGAAGGTCGTTGTTTTCCATCACTATGACTACAGGGAGACGTTACCAATGCGTACCATCAGTTTGCCTAAGGGGAGAAAATAGCATGCAATTCATGCGCTTAAAACAAGTTGATGCATTCATTTGGGACCACCATTTTTAACGCGAGGTGATGCTGACAGCCAGTGTTGACGATGTAATATTTGTTTTTATTTGTTTTGCTTATGTGACTCGGGTTTCAAACCAACAAAGCTAATGTGAAGTCCAACGGGCATCTGTTTACTAAATCACTAATAAGTTCTTTGAGTTGGGAGAAAAGATAACCACATTTACTCCCAACAATCCCAGCCGCTCCAACTTTTCCACAGCACCTCAAACATCAGTCTGAACCGGCGCGGTGCGGTGGGGGGGGGGGGGGACTTCATTTCTCACGTCGGCGGTGGACAGTTGTCCTTTGGGTTAATGGCTCACTGAAGACCAGAATCAGAGCCAGATGAAAGCGACCTAAAGGGCCCTCATTTTTCCCCATTAATCATCCTTGTTTTCTTTAAGCTGATCTTTTCACCCTGTTTTTAAGTACCTGTCTGTTTCTGGAAAGGAGCTCGTCCAGGGTCCAAGGGGCCAACTGGAGGGCCTGTCCGATCCCCAGTCCCCTCCTCCCAAGTAGTCCCAGGAGCTCTGAATCAGGCCCCCAGGTTTAATGGCTTTTGTAATGGCAAATTATAAGCCGCTACAAGGGTAAGATTAATTGACGGGTGGTCTCAGGCCGCTGCTTGGCTCGGGCTGCAGCGTAACCCGAGATGTAAGCATTGCACTTAAAAAATGTGGGCGTCCGTCTTGTCGGCCAAAGGCATCAGAGATTCATGAACTCTGGTGACATGACGTTTAACCGAGGCCTATATTTTGGTTGCCCGGAGGGGCCATCTGACTTTAAAGAAATCATTATCATTTGTAAAATTAACCAATTGTTTTGTCAGATTTTTCAGCACCACCATCATTCCTGCGCTAATAGATTTGCTGGGAGTCGGGCGACCACTTACTTCACTCCCAGGATATGCAGTTACAAGGCTCGGCATTATAATCCGGCCTTCCGGCCTCGGGAAAAAGCCCAGAGCTGAACGTCCAAATCATCTCTGTTACAGTAAGGGCAGTGATTTAGATTGCAATGTATGTAGGAGTAAAAGGAAAAAACAGCTACAGGCTCAATTTGTCAAAATAAACCACAACGGGTCCCGAGACTGTTCCCATTAGTATCAGTGGGATATGAAGCACAGCTCATGGTTTGAGTAAAGCAACAAAGAGAGCGAAGCCGCAGCATTTAAGCAGATAATGATTCCCAACACGCCACTCACAGCTGGACGAGACTTTTTATTTCCTCTCTCTCTCTTTCCTCTTCTATTTATACCAGGGCAGAGATATTTAAAGGTACATGAGAGAACTACTTAATGAGTTTATTATCTGAAATGAAGCCCAAACTCGGCTACAAACCACATAACCATGATGCGTTTGATGTAAAAAGAAAGGAATTTACTCAACAAAAGCAACCTAATAGACTGATTAGATCTCCTTAAAGTGCTTTAAGCAGGTCTGCCAAACACTGAGACACAGATGTTTGTCTCTTTGTTTTGTTTTTTTATTACTGTCTCTTGAGGGCTTTTTTTCTTTTCAAGCTTCATCATTTCACTGGATTTGATACTTAAACCTCCTTATAAGTATTACTAGATTTTTAGCCATGATGTGGCACGCCAATCATTTGTTTCTGTTATCTGCTGTTTATGAAAATCTAAATTTTTTCAAATATGCACTCGTGAACATTTCTGGAAAATTTTCAGGACAAGGCTGCTCCTGAAATCTTCCTGACTTGCCACCTCACCGCGTTAGATTTTCCCTGTAGAAAGGGAGGGCGTCGGGGGTCTGAGGACGCAGGACATGGGGTTAAAAAGGACGGCGCAGAAATGGCAGAAAAAGCAACAGCGATTGATGATAGCTTGTCCTTATTCAATGCTGCATGCCGGTGAGTAAAAACTGAAGAGTATGCACGACTATTGCACGGGTGGCACACTGGTCACTTGATATAAACTCTACACCAACGTGACTTCCTGGATATTTCTTACTGTATTCACACATCGTCTCAACCGCAGAAAAAAAAGTCTGGATAAAATCAGGTTGAAAACTTGGCGACTGTTGTGACTCAGTTGGTAGAGTCGGTCGCCAATCGCCTGGAAGGTTGGGGTTCAATCCCCAGCTCATGCAGACACATGTCCGATGTGTCCTCGGGCAAGACACTTAACCCCAAGTTGCTCCTGCTGCTTTGTCGGTGGGGTATGAATGTGTATGAATGGGATAAGTTCATTACTGGTCTACACTCCCTCCCGCCCACTACGCTCTACCAATGAAAGGCGTCTGATCCAACCTTCACAACAGGGTCCTAAGACGCTGACTAGACTCTTCTCCTCTGTCGCCCCCCGGTGGTGGAATGAACTTCCAAACTCCATTGGATCTGCAGAGTCCCTCTGCACCTTTAAGAAAAAGCTAAAGACCCAGCTCTTTCATGAATACCTACTAACTTAATGATGATGGTCTCCATATTATTGATGATGATGATGGTAATGACGATGGTTTTTGTTTGATAACGACGACTTATAAGATGGTTTCTATACTGATTAGAGCTCTCAAGAACTGCCCTCAATGTTGTGCTTTGCCTCTGGTCACTTCCTGTCAGCACCTGTGTGTCCAATCAGACTCAAAGCTGATCGTTTGCTCTTACTGACATTGTTCCCTTTTTTCTAGATCCTTGCTTGTGTTGTTCTTACTCTCTGATGTACGTCGCTTTGGATAAAAGCGTCTGAATTGAAGTGAATTGGAGAATTGTAGCTCAACCTAAATAGTATCGTGAGATCTGTGGGAGTTTTGTGCACATGTGGAAACACTTTTTTGTAGTTTTCATATTTTTGTGTCTAGAGGGCTTTTTTCTTTCAAACTTTGTCATATCACTGATATTGATCCATATTGACGCTCTTTAAAAGTCGACCGACTAGATTTGGAGCAATGTAGTTGCAACATTTGTCCAATTCTAGTTTATTATTTATTTTTATTTATTTATTTGTTTATTTATTTAACATGGACATACAGTAACATTGGTGCTGTAACATTTAACCATGCACAAGTTCCAGATGCACTGCTCTTAGTGTTTATAGCAAAATGCTAATTTGCGACACCTGTCCACGGAAGGACTTTTAGAAACAACAGAGATAAAGATAAAAAGGGTGAGAAAAATAAAACAGTTCAGTTATAATTACAGCGCAGTTATGAATGCAGCAGGGATAAAATACAGTTACAGAGAGAAAAATATACGACAGACATTTGTGAGCTCATGTGCGTTTAGGTGTGAGAACAATGTTGTTTCTCCTTCAGCCATGATTGAGTGTTTATTATGTGCTGTTCATTGGCCTCTTCCTATGATGTTTTTAAATGTATTTGCTAAGGAGGAGAATAAATATGATTTAATTATAATTTCTCCTAAAAAAAAGCGTATATCTGAGTTCACTGTGAGTCACTGAAGATGTTAGCATGTCAATCACTCCATAAGTGGAGCTAATGAATCGTCTCTTAACTGAACATGAAAGAGAAATCTTGCCGCACAACGGCCACTAAAACAGTGTGAGCTTCACCTTTTCACACCTCAACTCAGTCAACGGAGAGAGAGAGAGAGGAGA
>NC_083621.1:4285616-4343105 GCF_963584025.1 Labrus mixtus | reverse complement strand
CCATCCAAGGCCGGGTTTCCCCTCTACGGGGCAGAGTCATTACACTGCTTCCTCCGATGAAAACACTCACAAAAGATGAAACTGGAGCTGTGAGGAGGGGAGGGGGGGCGATACAGGAAGCGCTGACACTGCTTGTTCATGACTGATGATGAGTCTTCCCAGGTGCAGGATTATACTGTAACTTTATTTGTGTGTTTGCAAAGACAGCACAAGGACTGACCTCTTCTCACAGTTCACTGTTGTATGAAGTGAACTGGAACCAGTGAACAGCTCCCAGCGGGTTGGAAGAGCACAGCGCTGATTCTCAACTCTGATTTAGGATCTGTCTCGTCATAAACCTTCCAGGCTCCATTCTGGGAACCCTCAAACGTGTCTCTTGCTCCCTTTGTGTGTCCCCCCCCCCTCTTTTCTCTGAAGAGATGCAAACAGTTTCACACACACTTGATCTCTCTTGCCTGCAGGTACTTCACTCTGCTGGGTTTTCTTCTATGAAATATTTATTTTAGCTCGTCTTGAAGGCCAGATTCTAAAACAGAGCTCTCCTTTGGTTTTTACATGACTCAGTTTTTCACGTCGTCTTTCTTTTGTGTCTTTTGTTAGGTTGCTGAGCTCTATTAAACCCGGCCTGGTGAAGAAAATTAACAGACTTCCAACACCGATAGCTGGCCTGGTAAGTCCTCCATCCTCACTCATCCTCAGAATTTCAACAACAGACAATCTTTAGTCGTCTTGGATCTGTTTCCTCTGCCTGTGTCTTTTCATTCCCCCTCCCCCCCTTCTGTTTTCATCTCGAGGGACGCTTTAGACAGTCGCTGTCTAATGTTAAAACCTTGTTTGTTTCGACTGGAGTGCAAGACTAAATACTTGACCTGTCATGAAGGTTGTACTGAACAGGCAGCTGTGGCTCAGTGGTAGCTGCTTCATCAGCGGCGTGTGAATGTGAATGAATGGATTTGTTAATACTGATGGTCACTTTACACAGCAGCCTCTACCATCAGTGTGTGAATATGACGGTGTGGTATGCGTTGTAAAATCACTTTGAGTAGTCAGAATACTAGAAAACTTCTATACAAGCTCAAGAAGTCCATTTACCATCTACTTGATCGATTTGATACCTGTGCAGTTTTGCTGCAGCAACCTTGTCATGCTCCAGATCTTTGATATAAAGTATGAAATCATATAGATTCATTATTTTCATTATTAGTTTGTGTCCTGGTTATGCTTTTTTTAAGGTGTGAGATGAATTTTCAGTTTACCATCTTGGTACAGTCTTTGTCAAAGTCGTATCTACAATTCTACAATTCACTTAGCAGACTCTTTTATCCAAAGCGACGTACATCAGAGAGTAAGAACAACACAAGCAAGGATCTAGAAAAAAGGGAACAATGTCAGTAAGAGCAAACAATCAGCTTTGAGTCTGATTGGACACACAGGTGCTGACAGGAAGTGACCAGAGGCAAAGCACAACATTGAGGGCAGTTCTTGAGAGCTCTAATCAGTATAGAAACCATCTTATAAGTCGTCGTTATCAAACAAAAACCATCATCATTACCATCATCATCATCAATAATATGGAGACCATCATCATTAAGTTAGTAGGTATTCATGAAAGAGCTGGGTCTTTAGCTTTTTCTTAAAGGTGCAGAAGTCGTATCATGACTTTAATGATGCATTTTAAATTAAATAGTCATGGATGTGCCAAGGAATACTCTTGGCAACTTTGATCCAGAGGAACTTTTTTTATAGTTCAAGAAACAGTCGGAAGATCCAATCATATTCATGTGTTTGCACTGCAAGGATTCAATATTTTAAAACACTGCTAATAAGAACTTCATACTGCAGAGTACTTTCTCACTACATGAGGAACCCAACCAACCTAATGTAAAAAAAAACAGATTGAGATGTAAGTTAATTAGAGGAACACATGAGCCCCCTTCTCTACAAATCACATCTTGAACGCCTCAAAGAAGATACTGCATCCAGCTTTAGTGTTTTGGGTTTAAATACCTGGAGCTGAAACTTCTCAATTCCAGCTCCAACAGGGAAGGTGGCCATCATCAGCTGTGTGTGACTGAGCCCCTGATGGCTCAAAGTACAATAAGGGAGCACTCACACTAGGCAACGTTGCTCCGCACTGTGCTGAGGCATGTTGGTCCGTCCCCCCCCCCCGTCCCCCATTCCCCCGCTGGCCTGCACTCACACTGCTCCAGGACTAACAACACATGAATGGCTTAACGTGTTCATGAAGCGTGCTTAGGATACAACGCAGACGGACTCAAAAAAAAAAAAAGGGGGGGACTCGCAGTCTAGTCCGTGTCAGCACATTGGAGAACAACACAGAGAGTCTGACTGCATTTACTGACTCTGTCGCTTATCTTGAGTCATTTTAGTCAGATACAACCAGGTACGGATTGCCTCGAGTGCGCCCTAAGACGGTTAATCAGAGAATCATTTTATTTGATCCCAACATCAGGCAATAGTCTATAATCCAGTGTCACAAAATGCAACTTGATCATATTTCTTTGACAGACAAAATATGTTTGACTCTCTGAATCCATGAAAAAGTATTTTTCTTTTCAACAGGAATATTTTTTTTCTGGATCCATAAAACCTGAACCAATTATTTACATAATATTGTTGGTTTGAGTTAAAGATCTGACCTCCACCACCTCATCCTGCTTTGGATTAGAGCCTTTGAATATTAGTCAACCTGAACACTGACACAATTCATTCGAGTACAGTGCACTACAGTAAACCCCTTTCAAGGCCACCTAAGACCTTGATCTGGAAGAAGTGACCTTTCAGGACCAGGACCGACACGTAAACAGAGGAACCCTGAAAGTGGAAAGCGTCGGCGCTCAATCGAAATCTCCTTTCGTCTCCCTTTCCTTACAAACCCACTCTCAGTTGAATGTCCAGAATTCTTTAATATGCATGCAGTCTTGTAGAAAGCTGTCAGAAATTCCAAAAGACTGCATATGAAGCGTCATGGATACTTTGTAGATTCAAATGTAAAGTAGGACTGTTAAGACTGTAGGTCTGTGTATCAGCACACATTATAATATGGTTACATCTTCTGATGGTTATTTCTCTCTAAAACATGTCAACTTCCATCTTGTATTTTAAAGCAAATAAGTTTTGCTCATTTGTATGATATTGAAAAAGTCGGCATAAATCAGATACAGGGCAAATCAGATGGAGTCAATAATTTGAATTCACTGTCAGGTGGTCTTGTTTGATTAATCACACTGAAAGCTACACATTCAGATTGAATGCAGTAACTCTTTGAACTCGTCCCATAAAAACAAAGTAAGAGGAGGTGGTGATGTGATCCAAGAGAAGGGGAACAGGTGATTAGGCCAAAAGATCTTGAGCTTTTTGTGAAAAAAAAAAAAAGAAAGATGTAAGAGGAGCTGTGAATTATTTGGTTGGAAGCTTGACAGGAAGTCTGAGTTGGGCAGGAATGGCTTTTCTTATCTCTTGGCGTCACTAATGGCTGCCAATGAGCCTTTTTCTGGCTTTAACAAGTGGTGGATAATTTCACAGCCACATTTTTTTACAAGCCCTTTCCTTCCGTCACACAATCGCTGCTAGAACAACAATTGACTATGCTGTAAGAGCTTTTTAAAGCAAAGAGCTTCAGAGCTCACCCAAGTTTGCTAAATGACTTAACTGTGTAATCTGCTGCTTTGTTTTTGCCTGTTTGACTTTTGAATTCCTTCGTTCAGCTTTATCTGGTTGTACTATCTTTTATTATTCTTTCCTAATGGACTCTAATCAGTTCATCTTTTCTGCTCGTCAAATATGTGTTTTGGATTTTTTTTTAAGGGAATGACACAGGGAAAGGAGCCACAGGTCGGATTTCAACCCGGGCCACCCGCTTGGAGGACTATATCCTCAGTGCAGCGTCCCCCCCCCCCTGGGTCCACATGTTTGTGGTTTTTATCACTGGGGATGTTTCATTAGCGTTTCTCTCCTCCTCCACCTGTGTCCCCCCCAATCGTTGTCTCTTCTTCTTTGCCTTTTACTCTCTCCTCATCTTAGTCCTTCTTTCCTCTCTCCGGCATTTTAAACGATGCCTGTCAAACACATCAAATAATAAATTTTTTAAAAAAACATATCAAAGCTAAAAGAGTAATCATACCGGCTGGTTTTATTCCAGACTAAACAATTCAACCCTCTGAACTTTGTCAGTTTCATAACTCCGTCTCTTCAGCTTCCTGTTGCTTTGCAGGGTTTTTTTTTCTTCGTCATGCTCTCGGCTGTGATTAGAGAGGTGAGAAAACACATAAACAAGGGCTCCACTGTTATCTGGCCCATCGTAATAAAACACAGGCTACTCCCCCTTCCTCTTCCTGTTTGGTGGCTAATGGGAAAATGAGTCTCTGAGGAGCCTCGGCTGTTTTGCAATTAGAGAGCAGCTACCTCGGCCTGTATGCGCTCAGTGTTCGTCTGAACAGGTCGCTTGTTGCGTGCTCTGTTCCCCAGTCGTCTGGGACACGCGGTGGTGAGCGCCACGGTAGCAATTCACCTTTAGAAACTGCGTTGTTTTCCTGCCGCCGAGTTTCGAGCGACAGGCATTTGTGCTACTTTTTGTGACGTATACAAAAGAAACCTTTGGGACTGTTTCAACTTTAATATTTTGTTTTAAACATATGATATGTTGAATATTTACACTGAAATATCTACATTTTATAGTTGTAACGGGACGTGTCTTGTCGCGGCGGCTGCAATGACAGCCACGACATGTTTACGGTTGCCGTGGAAACACTGGATGTTGTACAAGGAAGCGTGAGAGCTGCTACTAAAAGCTGCCGTTCTGTTGCTGTATGTGCTCCTGTGATAAAAAAACATCATGTTATTCATACTTGGATAAATTAGCCCAGTGGTTCCCAAAGTGGGGGTCGCGAGACACTGGGAGGGGGGTCGTGAGTTGCCTTCCAAAAACAAATGCAAACTGGAAATGACTTGAAATGACATATTTTACCCTTTATTGTGAAATTACATACAAAAATGTTCAATTAGTTTAAGGCTGCTGTATTTTTGATTGTTGTTCTAATGTCAGTGTTTGGCCCATTAGTGCGTGCTGCTGTGTTCACCGTTATGCTTTAACCACTTCCAGGGACAGAAGGGGTCCCCGGTCTCTCGCATCGTTATTTTGGGGGTCGCGGGATGAAAAGTTTGGGAACCCCTGCATTAGCCTGTCGGTAAATATATTCTCTTCCTCAGGACGGTTTCACCCGTTAGTCTTGACTATGTTCAACTTGCTTGGAGTTTCGTTTTTTAAAGTGGATTAGCAGAGATTCAACGCCAGCCTAGACGTCATCTTTTGTCATTATTTTGACTGAGTGCAGTTTTATAAAAAAAAAAAAGATGTTACCAGATGTGTCTGGTGAGAATCTCTGCTTCTCACTAGCGGAGCTGTGGAGCAGCCTGGAGCAGTCGCTCTCCTCAATGCTGCTCTGCTCTCAACTCAGATATCACCTCTTCCCATTATTCTAAATTACCATTCTGTGTCAAAGAAGGTGCTGTGAACCCTACAGTAGCCCCGCTCTACACTCTACAATAACTTTGCAATTAAGCTCGAGGGGTACTGGAGTAGAACTGAAGCAGGTTGTAGCGGGATATGAGGCGGGGCTTCAACTTCTAAAAGATCTACCTTGATGCAGAGTGCAGCACGGTTGATTTTACACCTTAACCTTCTTATTTTATGGGCGTGATCCTTGACAGTGAGAAAAATAATCGGTCTCATATCTTGTTAAGTAAGCGGCTTGTTTCCTCACTCTGGGCAGCTTTCCCCTGAATTCTGTCAGGCGCCAAAATCAGGGCAGGAACACTGGACCTCTTCCCTGAGAAAGTCAGCCGGTCTAATCTAATCATAGCAGTCGGACATTGATTACATGAGGGCTGTGTTGACAGGATCATAGGGACATTTGCTCAAACACACCCATGTGTAAGTAAACTACACTAATACTTATAAGCGTCCTTACAAAGCTGTTATGTAGTTCTTAAGATGTTGGTATTTTATACACTTTTGTTGACTGCTAATCCTAAATAATCCTTCAACTTTTCATTCTAAACTAACCGTATGTTTTGATTGGATTTTCAATGCCACATCATTTAGATGGCCCTTAATGATTTTAACTTCAGCACTCTTTTTTTTTTTTGCACTCACACTGCAGGAATGACTTTTTTTTTTTTTTTTTTTACGGAGTGGTCAGACGCTTTGTGTTAGAGTCACCCTGACGCTCTCGATCGTTTATAAAATAAAAAAAAAACACATTCAGCCGTCAGTCATTCTTTGCGGTTGACGCCCAGTTTCCTGTGGCAGTGACCTGCAAACCACCACAAACATACTCCCCCCCCCCCCTCACACACACACACACACACACACACACGCACACACACACACACACACACCGCTAACACCCTGTAAATTATCCTGCTTGCCATTACGCAAGTTGCTACTGAATAACGATCCTGTTTAATCTGTAGTTGCCTTGTTGTTTATTTCCGTGTTTGTGATTCCAGTCAGTGTGGAGGTTATGTCGTTGAGCTGCAAAAGTTATAGAGTTACATTTTCCCTAAAACTAAAATTGTTGTGAACGTCAACGGATTCCAATTCAGCTCCTCTTCTCAACAGTTCCTTCTTTGTGTTTACTATTATAAGTACATGTGTTTTATTTTCAAACATGCTCTTTGGGTCCGTCTGACTGTTTATTTCTTTTCCCTGGAACACATTATTGAATAGACCCACACCCTTTTTTAATAAACTGCAACTCAACTAAACTTTTTTGTTGAGGTCAGATATGACCTTTCCCGGCAGTGTGTGAATGAGACCCAGTTAATCCCGCTGTAGGCGTGTGTTCCCTGGAGTAAAACTGTCAAAAGAAGAGATAACTGAGTCCTCTTTCAAAGAGGTGTGTGTGTGTGTGTGTGTGTGTGTGTGTGTGTGTGTGTGTGTGTGTGTGTGTGTGTGTGTGTGTGTGTGTGTGTGTGTGTGTGTGTGTGTGTGTGTGTGTGTGTGTGTGTGTGTGTGTGTGTGTGTGTGTGTGTGTGTGTGTGTGTGTGTGTGTGTGTGTGTGTGTGTGTGTGTGTGTGTGTGTGTGTGTGTGGGCGGGTGGGGTTGCCTCACCAGGAGCGCAGAGATGGCTCTGTCCCAAAAACACAGGAAGCTGCAGGGTGGGTTCAGATGGGGTGTTTTGTAACAGATGGGAAAGGATCATGAGAACAAGTGTTTCCAAGTAGAGTGTGTTTTCTCTGTTTACAGCCGTGCATGTGTTCCTACACCAGCGAGTGCGTACATACAAATGAATACATCCAGTTGATATGTTTATCTGAGCAATTATGAGAAAGAATATGTAAAAAAATAATGTCTTTTGTTTATACAAATGCGTTGTATTTGTGTTTTGTCGTCTGAGATAGATGGAGAAAGAACGCTTTGGATAATCAGGGTGGAAAGGAGATGTTGACACCCATAAGAGAGAGAGAGAGAGAGAGAGGGAAGGGCTTTATCTGAGAGACGTAGAGACAAAGAGAGAGAGAGAGAGAGAACCTGGGAACAGGAGAGGAGAGCTCAGCTCAGGTTGCATCCAACAAAGAGTTGGTCTGAGAGAAAGAAGGACTGAGACGAGGAGAGAGTAAAAGGCAGAGGAGAAGAGAGGAAAACGGTTGAGTGGCACAGGTGGAGGAGGAGAGAACAGGAAGCAGGAGACACTTGAAGGAGGGAAAACGTGCAGTGTGAGAGTTGGCGTAATCTGAGAGAGGAGACGTATGAGAGAGCTGGTCACAACAACCTGTTGGTGTCATGTTTCCGTCTAGCAGGTATCCTGATTTTCATGTTCTATGTATTCATTTGTGGGTTTTTATGAAGGCAAAAGAGAATAATGAATCCTTGTCTAATAAGTTGCTTGGACCCTTTTAACTTTAAGCAGTTGTACTTCAGTTGACAAAGTGTGCGTGATGTTTATCCAACCGAAACCTTGAAAGATCTGCGTTTCTGTGTGTGTGAGAAAGTGTGTGTGTGTGTGTGTGTACTAAAAATAAAGTACCGCAAATGAAGTTAGTTGAGTAGAGAGTTCTCTTTTTGTAAACCTGTTAAAGGTGTCATTCATTTACATTGAGCACATTATGGTACATGACATAGAACTACCTTCATAGGTCTGATGTTTTGTTATTGACAAAGAATGATATTAGCACATCCTAGATACCTGACAGTGAAGGCTTTTATTACAATAACATGTCTATTGGCCCAAAATGACCTGTGTCCACAGACAGTGTTTTTTCACTGTCAGCGCTCGTTTTCAATACTAAACTGATTCCATATTTACCCTCGGCTGTCACTGAGCTCACAGCGCTCTGTGTTGACAGAAGTTCAACTTTTAGAACAGTGCCACGCTCTTAACTGTCGCGTCTTCCTCACCGACCAGAACAGAATTGAGAAGGGGCGGGACTTCTGATATCAGCTTTGTCAACGTCAACAGCAGACGATAAGATAATGTGACTCATCTCATTGAGGGTACATGATTCCCTTACATTGTTTTCATGTTTCTTGGAGATATTTCCTTGACTACAGGAAGATTTGAAGCCCATGGAGCGATTCAAACAGACGGACCAGTCACGACTGAGGGATGCAGAAGTTAAAGCTCGTAACTTAGCAACAATTAGTGCTCTGAAACTAAAGCGCTCGCAGCACTTCTGTGGACACAAACCCTAACAGATCGATAAGGTCTCACATTATTTGTAAGAATGCATTGCAAGCCTTGGACTATCATTAGATCTTTATTCATTCAGTTAAAAACATAATGCAGCAGGTGGTTGTCTGGATGTTGTCACAATACTAGAACTTTAAACTTGTATATAATACGAGTCAAAATCAAACCATACACTGGTTTCAAACAAAAAGAATAGAAGTACTAGGCACCAAATATTGGGCAATTCTTTTTTTTTATTACGAAGAAAATGCAGGTGAACTTCTGCACACTGTCTAAATTGCACAAATATGTTGGCCTTGTTTCAGTAGGGAAAGTATTCATGCAACTGAGACGGTGCTCTCTGTCTTCCTCTCACAGCAGCTTTTGGTTTAAAGTACGACTGAACATCAGTCGTTTTTGAATGCTTTAGTTCCTTTTGATACTCTTGATGATGAAAAAATGGGGATTGATACTTTTCGATGCCACAAGTTTTGAAACTTTACAAAGTATTGGACATTTTTGATAACTTTAGGTGGTAGTGTGCATCTGAAAGATGGTGAAAAGGGTACACAACCTCAGTTGAAAGTGCTTTATGTGTTCACCAGCCAGTGTGAACATTTTTAAAATAGAAGACGGGCAAAAGAGACTTAAAAGCCTTTTTTATATCAAGAGGATAAATATGTAAATAAATATGTATATGCAGTAAGTCGAGACATAAAGTCATATTGGATACCAGCCAAAATTCAATAATGAATTCCTATCAGTATTTGGATTATGTCAAGTATAAGTTTAAGATTAGGATACTGTGTACTGAGTGTGTAATTATAGTGTGTGTGTGTGTAGGGTTAATTCATCAGCTGTCACTTTGTTGGTGTGTTTGAATTAATGATGTGTACAAATAAGTCAAACTTGTTTTTCTTTGCAGCCTTGTATCGTAGTTAATTTCTGTATGATTTAAACTGAGTCAGAAAAAAAGAAAGTGTGTGTCTTTGTTGTGTTTGAGTTAAGACCTTGAGCAGCACTTTTACGACCTGACCTCACTTTGCCTTGAGCCTCTGCCAACATCGATATATCCTGGTGATAATGTGTGTGTGTGTGTGTGTGTGTGTGTGTTCTGTGCAGGACAACCTCAGTGTGTTTCTGCGTGGCTGTGAGGAGTTGGGACTGAAAGGCTCCCAGCTGTTCGACCCTGGAGACCTGCAGGACACGTCGACACGCCCCACCGTCAAGTAAGAACCAAAGCTTTAGTGTTTTCTTTTATTACTCAATGGCTGTTTGTTTGTTTGTTTATTTATTTCATTCACGCTTTTGGACCCACAGTTGTGTTTTTTAAGGAAATAACTATTACTATTATTTGAAGATATAAACATTAACAAAGAGACAGACTTGGGTAACAACCCTTTTTCATTCATTATTTTTTATATTAAATAATGTACTAACACAAAAATAAATATATCTGTTAATTTACTGTTCAAGAGGCTTCTTTCAAATTTAATTTCCTTGTCCGATCTATGACATCACAAAGGGCAGTAGCCCCTCCCCCAGGTGGGTGACACTCCCACAGCTAGGTGTTTGTTCTGTCCTCTGAGTCTGCCTTCTCACCGTAAACAATAGGACATGGAGCGAGAAAGCACCGAGTATACCCAAGCCCTTCCAGAGAGGGGGTGTGGTCAGACACAGCTCATTTACATATTTAAAGGTACAGACACAGAAACAGCCTGTTCTGAGCAGGGCTGAAATAGAGGGTGGCCAACAGCCGATGCATGCGTGAGAGGAAATAACAGGCGGCGGTAGTCCGTTGTTATGATACGAGAAGACCATTTGTCGGTCACCACTCACAACACAGGTGCTTCTAATGGAGAATAATGTCTGATAAAAAGTTGAAAATGGCGCTGGCGTTGTCAGCCCCTTGGTCTTTTAGTGGAAAAAGAAAAGAAGAGCAAGACGACCATTAAGGAGAAACAGCACTAATGGATGAAAGCATGGATACTACAGAGGCATGCTCAAGGGGCTTTACTGAACCTGTGAGGAGAGCTGGAGAGAAATGAAACCTCCGAACAGCCAATAAAAAAAGGGTTTATTTTACCTATTTAAAATAGATTTAAAATCATCGTTGTTAGAATAGCAGTTCAACGCTGCTCGCTGCCTTCAATGCAACATATATTTTCTCTCGTCTTAAATAGTGCAAAAGGGTCGAATCGGCTGGAAAAAAAGGTAGACGGGGCCGACGGGTAGCGACGGAGCTGGACACACATCGCAAAAACTAGGGCGATGATCGAGTAGTACCGACGGCCGACGATCTCCTTGGTGTGTCAGGGCCTTTAGAAGAAAGTGTTACTCACTTTACCCAGGGAACTGAATATTCTCCCTGTTGCCCTGAAATTTGATGTTCATAGTTTAAGCTTGACCTTGGGAGCAGCAGTTGACGACACGTGTCTGAGTTTATTTTAAGATCTCTCATCACAATGAAGGCATTTTTTAGATAAAGAGTTTCCTTGTGAGTTAGCAGCTGATCTTGAGCTTTATGCACGTTATAGAAAACTAAGTTATGAATGAGGGCGTGTGTGTTTCTAGTGGATGGACCTCTTGAATTGTGTGTTAATAGATGGCTTTGTCTGTATCACTGGCTGTGTGCTTCTTTAAGTGTCACTCTCCGTCAGTCACCCTGTCCGTCATTCTCTGCATGGAACAATCGGCCGGTTCACTGCCGACGTAAATAAATAACTGAGAGTCAATGGAAGTTTATAAAGCGTGTGTCAGTGAGGCAACAACAGCTTATCTGTTAGACACAACTGGTCTCTGTCCAAACAAAACACAAAAAGGTCTACATCACTCGCTCAACCACGGCTCCTTCTTTGTTGCTTGGTAACAAAGCCAAGTGCATGTTTTTATATATACAGTGTGTGTTTATGTAAATGTGTGGGTGTGTCACTGTGTGTGTGTGTGTAAGCATGTGCTGTCCTCATGGTTGTGCATCAACACGGTGGAAGGTGCTGCAGGAGGAGAGAGAGAGAGAGAGAGCGAGAGAGAGAGAGAGAGAGAGAGAGAGAGAGAGAGAGAGAGAGAGAGAGAGAGAGAGAGAGAGAGAGAGAGAGAGAGAGAGAGAGGGAGAGGGAGAGGGAGAGGGAGAGAGAGAGCGAGGGAGAGGACAGCTCTAATCTTAGCCGGTCTCAAGAGGAGCTGCAAGACTGGTTCTGGCAGGACAAGGATTCTTTGAAAACACTGCTGTGTGTGTGTGTGTTTGTGTTTGTTTCATGTGTGCACACTTTGTTTCTGAGCAGGCTACAAGTTTATAAGAGTAAACATTCTTCTGTTGCAGTGTTGGATTCTGGGGTCTTTGTCAGTCTTAGTTGGTGTCTGGACTGTAACGCTACATTATTTTAATTCCAGTTATTTCCCAGATTGTCTCATATTTGGTCTTTAAAATGTTTTTAAACTGGTCCAAAGATGCCCATTCCAAGTCCAAGGTCATGTTCTTAATGTCCTCTTTTGCTTAAACTGGATTTTCAGCCATTTTTGGAACAAATAGCTAATCCTCTGTTACCGTAGTTATGACGTTTACGTTTGTTGGGTAACTTGTTGAAGATGGCTTTTTTTTTTTTTACTGATGGTCAAATGACAAATTCAAATTAACAATTTGTGTGCTCAAGCTACTGTTCATCACTGCCCTTTAAAAGATTTACTGCATCCTATTCTATCAGACTGACCTATGAAGGTGTACGGACTCAAACGTCCAAACAGTTTGAGGGAGGGATGCAGAACTTTCTTTGAATTGCAGAGTGTTTATTCTTGATGTAGAACCCCGCGGCAGCAGAGAAGAAGTGATGCTGCTTGGCTTCAGTTTGTGTTTGAGAAGTGATGATTAAGTGGTTGATAAAAAGCTTTGTGATTTATTACTGGTAGGATGATGTTGTGTCAGGCAGCTTGCAAAGTGTATTCCTTCTTTCTCTCCTACAAACTTTTTGCTTTTACATTTTGCAATACGACATTTTTTTTTCACAGGATTTAGTTTGTGAGATAAATTTCTTCCAAAAAATATGAGAATTGCTAGTTCTCTGAATAAAGATAAAGATACACTTAATTGATCCCCCATGGGGCACATTTTTCTGTCACAACAACTCAAGAAACAGGAATATAATTATCAGGAATAATAAGGAATAAGTAGAAATCCGGTGTGATGAGTCAGAAAACCTTTTTGTGAGGCACAGAGAGAAGACATTACAGTTGTTCTCTGAGGACAGTCAGGCTCATACTGACTTTAAAATACAGAAACCGGCCCACAGTAACAACACATCCAACAACAAACAACAATAGGAAGACAAACTCTTCACCGTCCCGTAAAACTCTGCTCTCAGCCTACTCCCGTTACAAAGATTAGTTTGGCTTGGATTCCCTTACAGGATCATTAATGGATGCTCTACATCCCAACAGAGAAACAAACTTTACATCGAAGTGACCTCAAAATGAGAAAACAGAACAGGAACCACTTAAGTACAAACCAGAGCCAGTTGCACTTTTGGTATCTGATCTATATAAGACAGAATCATGTATTTACACAAATGATTACAGAATGTAAAATGTTTCATGTAGTAAGTGGTTATTCTTCTGTTTTTTGACATTTTCCATGTCTGGAAAAGCAAAGCAAATCTCCATCTTAGCCTTTATAGATTGCATTTTTTTCTGTTGAGGGAAATACATCAGATTGAACAATATGAACCTCTGTAGAGCTGTCATCCATCTGAAGTCTGAAAAGGAAACTTTGGTGTCATTATCTTGGCGGTCCTCTGCTATTTCCAATTGTTATGTAATCCTCTGTCGGACAGGATGCTTTTTTCCTTGCAGCTTGTACCCATGACGGGAAGCCGTATCGGTACTTCTCCCCCAACTCCCCCCCCCCCCCCGAGTCTCTGGACAGGTGTTTACTCATCTAGAGAATTGCTTTTGACAGGCAGGTTCAGGTACACTATGAGCTCAGGCCGGAAATATCTCCCGTTCCTTTGAGCGTTGATGGAAACAGATCGTTACAGTTTACCAGGAAGAATGAATGAAACTGTGTTTATATTCCGTTCTGAAGGAAATCATACAAAGATGAGAGATTTCATGATGCAAAGAATTAAAAACTAATTCAAATCAGTCTCAGTGGGTGAAAAAGAGAAGTCCTCCAGAAGCAGGACTTAATTATAGATCAAGTAATGAGATGCTATTGCTCTTTACTGTCAGACATTCAAAACCAAGGTTAATAATAATAGCAATACTTGTTTCCACTCACATAACATGCAGCCTGCCTGGGACATGTTCAAGCGGTTCCTTTCTGAATGTGGAGTTTCCACAGCTGTATTGACATTTTTTGTGATTAAAAACAAACAAGCTGGTTGCCCTGCATCAAAACACAGTTTGGAAATACTTGACTATTAGGGAGACGAGGAGCAGAGACCAAATGATGATGTAATATGTTGTGGAATCTGTTTCTTCAAGGTCTCGGTAGAGAAAGGAAACCTGTCACTCTGTTTATTTAGTCAGCTCAGAAAAAAGAAAAGAGGATGATTGGGAGGAAGAGAGGGAGGTTAACAGATCATTCCCTCCAGCTTTCTTTCACCTTCATCTACTCGTCTTTCACTCCCCTCTTTGTCAGGTCACTGCTGTCATGGAAAACTCACCTAACTCTAATCCGGGCGTCACCTGTGTGTTGAATGAGTCGGGGGTTTGGGACCCTCGGGCTTTGGAAAATAGTCATAAACAGTCCCTGTTAAAAAAGAGAAAAAAGATATGAGTCAGTATTTCCTCTTTTCTATAAATACAACTGTTTTTAGCAGATGTTGTTTTAGCTTTTATCAGACATTGAAGAAACCGTATCCTCGTTTATTTTCTGCATTGTGTACCACATAAACATGTTAACCCCAAATATGATCAAAACCGGGATGATGCTCATAACCGGGATACTCAAGTCCATGTAGCGCTCATTGATATGATTAATTTCTAACGCTGCAAAACTGAAACACTTCTTTCTCTCCAGACTACTGAGGGGACTTTATTCATTTTCTCTGTCTAATGAGAACTCTCAGTTAAAACTAAACATAAAAATGTATTTATAAATCTGATTTAACCTTGGTGTCATCTTTGATCAAACCCTCTCCTTCGACCAACATTCTACAATTCACCTAGCAGACGCTTTTATCCAAAGCGACGTACATCAGAGAGTAAGAACAACACAAGCAAGGATCTAGAAAAAAAGGGAACAATGTCAGTAAGAGCAAACGATCAGCTTTGAGTCTGATTGGACACACAGGTGCTGACAGGAAGTGACCAGAGGCAAAGCACAACATTGAGGGCAGTTCTTGAGAGCTCTAATCAGTATAGAAACCATCTTATAAGTCGTCGTTATCAAACAAAAACCATCGTCACTACCATCATCATCATCAATAATATGGAGACCATCATCATTAAGTTAGTAGGTATTCATGAAGGAGCTGGGTCTTTAGCTTTTTCTTAAAGGTGCAGAGGGACTCTGGACTCTTAAGTTTAGTCTAACACAGGTGTCCAAGTCTGAAAGTTTGCCTCTCTTGTTGTGGAGTTATTTCTCTGGTTTTGCCAAATCTCTTTTATTAGACGAGAGCGGGGGTCGGCAACCCGTGGCTCCGGAGCCACATGCAAGCCTTTTGCCCCTCTCCTGTGGCTACCTGTGTCTTTTTTTTTAAAAATGTGAACGATTTAGATTTTTGTTCCTTCATTAAATTAAGAAGCTATTGTTATTATTGATTAATTTGTCTTCAACGTAAATGTGTGGCATATCCTGCCTCAACGGCTCAGTTTGTCCTTTCCCAGGAGGCAATCTGTTGTCAGAAATTAGATTGCAAATTCTCTAGAACAAACACAATGCATTGTGGGATCCGATCCGCCTGGGAAAGAGAGCGAGAGAGAGAATGATTTCTTCACTGCTGCAGGAAGCAGAGCAGAGGGAATCTACTTTTCAGAAACAGATTCATTATCCATTTAACTCCACGACTGCTGCAAGTTTTGGAGGGAGGCGTTTGTGGGAGACGTTCACAGACCAGGAGAACGTGAAAGAAACATTTAATAAAATATCAGCGCATCCAAACTCTGACCTCAAAAACAAATCTGAGATCAGGGCTGACTGAAGACAAAGGTGAGCGCACAGATCTGCAGGGTGCTGCCTTTAACCCTGGAAGTTGTCAGGGTTCAAGAACGTTGTTGCATGTCATTTGGCAAAATATAAATGAATGCTCATTTAAATATTTGAGTCATGTGAATGG
Source organism: Labrus mixtus (assembly GCF_963584025.1). Taxonomy (NCBI): domain Eukaryota; kingdom Metazoa; phylum Chordata; class Actinopteri; order Labriformes; family Labridae; genus Labrus; species Labrus mixtus. Next base: position 4,327,141 of record NC_083621.1, on the reverse strand, counting down.
TCTTAAAGAGGATGCATAAACTCCATTGAAAGTTTCATACGTTTTTGTGAGGAGCTGCGGGTAAAAAAAAGGCTCTTATGGTAGAAAAGGTTGTCGACCCCTGGCCTCTAGAGGGATGTTTATATTCACAACACACAAGTGTCTATTGTGGTCAGTTCAACTTCCCGTTTATAGCTTTAGGTGGTGACCCGCAAGACACATCTTCTCATTTTGGCTACATCTGTGGCGCTAAGTGGCTGCTGCTGCGGTGTTTTCTTCCCTCCACCTCACGGGGATCATTTGGCCGTCATGTGGCCACAACCGTGACTGATGTCTCCTCTTGTCTTTCTCTCGAGGCTCTCTAAATGAATTTAAACAAATATTCTCATCTGTGAAGTTTATATATTAGATTACAAAGTGCAGCCATTGAAATAAAGTACCACACAACAAACTGTAACTCTGTTAGACTGTTCAGTTCTCCACATTTGTGCTCAAGCCAGTTTAGATGCCTCTAAATAAGCAGGAAGTTCTGTTTTGGCAGCATGGATGTATGTGGGTGTTTGTTAGTTGAAAGTTGTCTGCTGATATATTTATGTAACTTGTTTCATTAAATAACACCAGAAGTCTTACCTTCTCTCTCTCTCTCTCTTTCAGGGGAAGTGACTGCAGCCGAAAGTTGAAGAATGTAAGTGATGCTTCTGGGTCAAAGTGGGATGATTTGTTTGTGTGCTAAATACGTGTTTGGATGGAAACTTGCTATTATGGTCTGGTGTTTCTGCAGCCAAAACTTTTGCAGCTCTACCAGTTCAGTTCACTTTACAGTCGACTCTATGTTATGTATTAGTCACGACCTACTCTAATGACTTCAGTCAAGTGTCTGAAGCTATACTAGGTTCACAATTTCTACTTTTTATTCAGTCGATGTTGTCCTCTACCAGATATTTAAATATGATATACTCACTGTATGACCGTCACTGTGTGGTTGCGTTTTGCTGGCAGACCTGAAACGAAGATGATATGGGTACAAAATGGCTTCCATAGGAGGCGAGCATACAGGAAAGATAAAGCATTTTGAAAATAGCGGCGATGACGTCAACAGCGCCTTTCTAAAAAGTCGCTCAGAGGACGCACAAGAAAGGCACAATGTCGTAAAAGAAGGTGGACACTGGGCCTTACTGTTGTCATCATCAGAATCAGAAAGACTTCATTAATCCTGGGAGTGAATTCAGGTGTCATAACAATGGACAATAAACTCATGAAAGATGGCTTCAAGCACAATAAATGATTCATTATTTTTTTATCTATACATGCAATGCATCAAAACGCGACATGCTAATGTTTCACCTGTCAGCTGAAGTGTTTTAAAATACAATGTCAAGATGGTAGGGCACACTGTCTTCAATAAGAGTCAGTGATTGGGGATAGATTTTGGCTAAAAAAATACAAAATAAAACCCTGAAAGGAAAGAGGGTAACAACGCATCAATGTTCTTTAATTTTATTATTATTTCATTTCTTATAGAATTGAAATATCCTTCATCTTCTCTCTCTGGTTTAGTTCTCTCTGGTTTAGTTCTCTCTATCCCCCCTGGTTTCATTCTGAGTATTTGTTGTTCTGTCTACCTTCTAATTATTCTTATTTAAAAGTCTTAGTGATGTCTATTTATGTCCAAATGCACCTCAAACATCCTCTTCTTTTTTTTCTAATAAAGGCTGCTTTAAGAAGTAGAACACATAATGCTAGCCCTGCCCACTCTGCAGTCAAAGCGCTCTCTCTCCCTCTCTCTCCCCCCCCCCCTCTCTCTGTGATGCTGCTGTGCATTGTGCAAGTTATCAAGTCGAGCCGCAGAGCCGGCCTGAGCTGCTAGCTCGTTTAGCTGACTGCACACAGGGACTCTCAGTCATATGAGCCAGCATTTGCAGCAGCAGCAAACTACTCACAAACTCCCGAGAAGCCGGCGCTTCATCCAGGACCTGCTGCTACCGTTTGCTACCACACTATGGATTTGGCCTGCAGTCTCTCAGTGCTAAGGACTACGATTTGATATCAGCTATCTCTGCAGCTCATCACATATGAAGAGGTGAAGGAGCTGCAGTACAATTGGGCTTTGCTGGTTTTTTGCTAAAGGTGTGATTCACCACAGACCGGATGTGGAAGTAAAAAGAGGGTGTTGCATGGATGTTTTCAATATCGCTTAGTTTCTTAGATGATTGTTTTGTGCTGATGTGAACAGGCAGTGCTACTTGTGCCTGTGTGTATTGTGCTGACTAGAATTTGTGTTTATATGAAACACTACAACAAGTCTGCAGATTGTGACATTAGATAAAATGGGTGCATGTGTTTACACTGTATGTGCATTTTTTGGGTTGATTCATGCCCTTGTGTATGCGTCACTTAAGTGTGTGTGCACATGAAACAAAGAGGTGATTCTCTTCTTTGGAGAAACCTCTGACAGGTCTTTCAACATCTGCCAGATCAGACTGCTGCTGAAACTGAAAGAGAGTGCGACGCTGTGCATCACTTCTTTGTCAGGCACATTGATTGCATCTCAATCTCTGTCAGTCAAAACTCCCCCTGACATGTTTTGTTTGGACTACTGTAGCCCGGTGCTGCTTTCCAAGTTTTTGTTTTTTTGTATGGCGGTTTGTCGTAAAGGTTTGCTGCTGAATGTATGAATCATGCAGGCGCAGTTGTGTGGCTTTTTTATTCCCATTGCGTTGTGCAGTTGGGATCAATATGGCTGCGTTGAAAACACACGAGTAAGCAACTGAAACACACTGGACGATGACCCACTTCCACTGGGAGCTGGCACGGGTCGTTCTGATTAAATTGGTGACACAGGGGCAGTACTCGCTGCTGATTAAAGGGCTGAAGTTTGCAAGATAATGAAGCATGACCAAACATGACACAAGGATTGTTTTTAGCACAGTGCTTGTACATTTTTAGCTTTGTCTGTGGTACAGGGATATAAACTATTTGCTTATAATTTTCATAAAGATAAATTGTAAAAACTACAAATCTATCACTGAAAGCTGATGATAACAAACAGAACACCCTGCTGTTTCTCCTGCGGTGCTTTGTGTTAACGAAGTATTCATCTGAAAAATGGGGTCTTCTCAACTGCTGATTCAGAATGTCAGCTTTTTCCAGGCAGCCCTAATTTGATCCAAGATCATCTGATGTCACATGTGTTTATGTCTGCTTGAGCAGAACAGTATTTCAATAATTATAAGACTCTATTCTGCCCTCAAAGATACATTTCCTTTCAGGAATCATCACAGAAAAGAGTCTGCTGACAAAACTTTGCTCTTCCTTCAAGTGTGTTTGAATGGCAGAAGGTGTTTACACTGACAGTCTGACTGAAATAAACACATTAAGCCTCGCTGAGCTATCTTATCATAGCAATCCCTGTGGAGTGCCTGTTGACATGGGCACAGTAAATATAGCTGGGAGCACCTGGCCTCAGCTAAAGGTGCAGCTCTCTGTGACTACAGCCAATCTGTACATGCTGCATTTTAGGCATTCAGCTGACTCCAAAAGGGGGAGGAGGTACGCTGAATGCAGTAAGCTTCAGCTCCTCAGTCACCTTCAAGATCACTTCAGGACGTCTTACTACAAGCAGGAGTCAGAAGTGCAGCCTCCTTCGGCCGCTGATTTCACAGGGCTACTGTGTTGGCAGGAAATGAGATGGACTTGGTTATTTACGCACGCAGGGCTTAGCAAGCTAACCGGCAAATATAAATCACCGTGCTGTGTTTTAGCCGAGGTGCCTCGGACTGGTTTGCAGAGTCGGAACAATGGCTCAGTCTTGTCTTGTTTGTGCAGCATGTTTGAGCTAACATGCAAACTTTTAGAAAAAGGCTTGATTGTAATGTGCAGAGTGCCAACTTGTATTGCTTCGTAGGTCGTAATGATAAAAGTGAATGCTTAGTGCACTTTTACCTCCCATCTTAAAAAGATAGGCAGAAAAAAAATATATATATATTACCTTTTAAGAGGTCTAGTGAAGGTTCCATGTGTACACCCTGCACATAAACCTGATCGAGTTGCACAACACCCGGGTGATGCTTTTGTGGCGACCATTGTTTCGTGAACAGACCACTGAAGCTTCAAACAAACTGGTCCCTTGAATAGCATGTTTTCAAACTGTGTCTGGATGAAAGGTATAATTATGAGGACATGCAGGATGACTGCTGTCAGGGACTTGATCACTGGATGACCTCTGTTGCTCCGGTCTTAAACACGCCTAACCTGCTCGTCCTCTGAATATTAAAGCATGTTCAGTGGTCATTTAAAGCTGGAGTGTGAGACTTGCATAGATACAGTCTAACACATAATGTGAAACCTCATTGATGATGTTTCTGCTTTGTCTGATTACATTTTCAAAGCATGGGAAAAGAGGAGGAGAGTACCTTAGAATAGATACAGTTTCAGACTCCATTTATTATGCAACATACTGGATTAAAAGCAAACTTTGATGTTGTAAAGAAGGGTTCAAATCTGAGGTGCTATCACCATGGGGGGGCATTCGGTCAGGATGCAGGAATCCAACAAGACTTCATTTCTATGCAACAGGTTTATTTTCTTTCCAGTTGAATCATGAGGGTAACATATGACACACATGGGATTGAACATCCATGCTGAAACACCAAATAAAATAATATGAGTACAATAAACAAGTCAAATTACATTACGTTCTGAAAGGAAATAAAGATAAATAAAGTACTTAGGACAAATTAAAATGGACTAGAGCGTAACTAAAATAGGCGTAACCGCCACCTTACCCTTACTGAACTGCCGCCCCATGTGAGGATGAAAACACAAGTGCAAGGGAGTGCAGTTTTAAATAAGGAGCAGGCAGGTGAATTAAATCTAATTAATTAGTGACAGAGTTCAAACGACAACCAATCAAGGGGGAGAGGAGAGAGTGAGAAACCAGGAAGTGTACTAAAGGAGGTGCAGCAGGAAAAGAGAGGAAGTGAAAGGAAACAAAATAGTGATCTTTACTACAGATGTACTAAGATGAAGTTTATTATTAGTGTTGTTTATGTGTACTGGGGCTGTGTTGGTGTGTATACCTTATTTGTCGTTGTGTGTATTGGTTGTATCTCACCTCTTGTTGTCTTATTATTTGGGGAGTCTTTCATGTTTACAATGTTTTTGATGCCGACTAAAATGACATCCTGAAACATTAGGTTGATTTTCAGTTATTATTATTATGTGGTATGTGTCATGTAAATGACCAGACACAAAAATAAAATAAAAATGAGTTCACAGAGTACCTATAACACCTTGTAATGCCTGGTAATTATCCTGAGAGTTTCTGGATCTGGTGTATCCATGATAGTGATTGGTTCACAAGATCTAAAGGAAGAGGCCATCGTATTCTGGGAGGTAGCTACAGTAACTAAAGATATGGCAGAAAAGTCTAAAAACAGTCCAAGAAGAGGGTCTTATAATCCAGAATAAAGAGAGACTCAGCGTTTAGAGCAGTGGTGTCCAGAAACTTTTTTTCTTGCGGGCCCAAATTGTCGTGTTAGAATCACAGGTTTTGTTTTTTAAAATATAGTTGAAAAAATAGTAAGGCTTTGTAGATCAGAATCAAAAGGCTCGCTAAAGAAACCCTTTAATAAAAGGAAATCAAATATTTTGATTTCTTTGTTCTACTTTATTTATTTATTTTCTCAGAGCCTGTAACGTGGAAAAGCTTTCTGCATTTAGCTCAGGTCATTAAATGGTTAAACAACAGTCCGCTTGTTTGCAAAAACTTTGCTTAAGTTTTTTTTCATAGTTTACAAAAAATGTGGAAAATAGTAAAAGCTGTAGATTTAAAAAAAAAAAGAACAACATACATGTTACTGAACATTTTCTATTTTCGGAATATTGTTCAGCCCTTGTTAACATGAAAAAGAAAAATAAGATAATGTGCCAATCTTAATCAAAATCTTCTGATTCTTCATTTGAAGTCACGGGCCGCAAAAAATCCCTTCAAGGGCCGCAAATGGCCCTCAGGCCGCACTTTGGACACCCCTGGTTTAGAGGAAGAACTTCTAGCTTAGCATAGACAAACAGGGATAATCAATGATGCAGCTTTTCCTTGTTTCAGGGTGCTAATATAAAATAATTAAAGCACTTAATAAAGTACAAGCATGTGTTTGTTATCCCTCTCACTGCTGGAGGGTGTAGTCAAGTGTCCCAATATCAGTTTTTAACTGTGTAGCATTCATAAGTCACACACTCACTTCACCGTATGGGCTGCTTTACTACTTTAAGTAAAAAGGTATAAATTATGTCAAGTGGATGTCACACTTCAGCACCAGTCTCTCAAACCAAAACAAATCTGTCCCTTCAGCCGACTGCCTCCCCTCCTCTCCCACCCCTCCTCTCCCACCCCTCCTCTCCCACCCCTCCCTTGGTGTTCTGACAGACTGCAGCCCTAAGTTGATTCGGTTCTTATTTATTCGAAGTATTTTATATCAAAACAAGTATTTTCATCGGTTGGGAAAGACTCTTGGCCCTTCCTGAGTTGTTCTCAATAATTGTTAAAAGTCAACATCTGTCACCTTCAGGAACCGAGATGTCTTGAATGTTTACATATTTGCTAAACTGTCTCCGATCCGTCTACTTTCTGACTGTCTGCACTCTTTCTCTCCTTCAGGTTTTAATCACCATCTACTGGTTGGGTCGAGCTGCCAACGGCTGTACCTCCTACAACGGGCCCACGCTGGACCTAAAAGAGTTCGAGGGCCTGCTGTCACAGATGCGAAAGGTTTGCTAAGTCATGTAAAGTAGTTTCCAGGGTGTTAAAGAAAAAATATCATGAAAATCTTAAGTACATGGACAATGCAGTCAGTCGTTTCTGTAGCAAATCTCCCAGCAACCACCGCTGCCGGAGGACAAAGAGGACGGGAGAGGAGGAGTGGAGAGAAGCTGTCACTTCCTATAAACAGAACATCACAGACCAGCAGTGTCTGAAAGTCCTCACAAAATACTTACAAGGACATTTTGCTGAATCATTGAATCTGAGGCGCTGAGGATTTGTGTTAAATATACATCAAATACTCAGAAATCATCCGAGGCTGTCTTTACCTCTGCTGTCATCTCCACCTGGTTCCACCACAAAGAGAAAAGTTAGCACTAGCATGCCCTCGGGACACACACACACACACACACACACACACACACACAGGACAACCTCTCATAAACATGATGTCACCCCCATGCAATTTATTCCACATTGTGACGTCCCTTTGCCGTTCAATAAAACTGAAAAGATCGCTGCCAACTCGGGAGAATTACTTCAACAGATGTTCACACTTTGCAGCTGACCAAAACAAAGCCACGTTTCTATGATTCATAACAAGACGAGATTTTACAAAATCTAATGAAAGAACATCAGGTGCACACATTTCAAATTAAATTGGCACGTACTTACTAACTTCCAATACTTAAAAATGGAAACTGGACCTTGAAAAAAAAACGATAATCGAAAAGCAAGATGCAGTTGAATGGCTTACTTACAGTTTCATCTGCTTTCTTGTTGCAAGTAGCTCAGTTTGAGTGCTTTGGTTTGAGGGGCAGTTTCCCACCCGAAGGAAAAAAAAAAATGTATACGTCCTCACTTAAGTATCTTCACACTGCATGTAAATTTACCTGAAATGAGCGTGATCTAGAAACACAGTTAAGCAGTGAGTACAGTATGTTATTCTTCTTTTCTCTAGTCCCTCAATTAAACAACTTTTATACACGAGGGGAGGAGTCAGCTGGCCGTCCGGGCGATGTAAACAAAGTGAAGATAGGACTCTGAAAACTCTGAAAGCATCACAGACAGTGGGACTCGGGTGTTACACCCATTGTAGACAGTCATGACTCACAGAGTTATTTTCAGAGGAGATACTTGATTTATATTTAAGTGTGAAAAATCACATATAAAGCCTCTAACAGGCTGGTATAGATTCTGTCGGTGATAAAATAGAGATTTAAAATCAGAAAACTGACGCTGGGTTTTAAAGCAAACAATCCAGCCATCTGTACAAAAAACTTCTCTTTAAAATGTTTCTGCTTTACTGAAGATACTTAAATATAGGACAAAGAAAAAACCTTAGGTCTGACAGAAATTCCATGGCTGTACAGCCTGTTTGAAATCATAAAACAAAGTTTTTCAGAGATTTGGGAGTTGCATAACAGGCGGTCCACAGGTCAAGATCAGGAAGTCTTTTGGTAGACAGGAAAGGCCTTTCTCCACCTTCCATTAGCTACAGAGACGTGTTTCAACTGCACACAGACAAAGGGAGGGGTCACTGAGGTGAAGAGAGAGTTATTCAGTAAGATCTGAGCAAAAGTAAAGGAGGAGAAAGCTCTGAGGGAGTGAAGGAAAATGAGTTTATTTAGGACTAAGAGGGAAATATTTGTGTGTGTCAGGACTTTAAACTCTTCTTAAGATGTTGCTTTTGACAAAAATGTCACCTTTCTTTCTTCATACCTGCATGTGATGCTAAATCTGTGTGTTTTCATCTCACCTGTCCACGTGTAACCGTCCAGGAGGCGGAGGAAGCAGAGAGCCCTAAACGTAGCATCCGGGACAGTGGCTACATCGACTGCTGGGACTCCGAGCGCAGCGACTCTCTCTCCCCGCCACGGCACGGCCGCGAGGACTCGTTCGACAGTCTGGACTCCTTCGGTTCACGCTCACGACAAACCCCGTCACCGGACGTCCTGGTCACCCGTGGCAGCAGCGATGGTAGGAAATATTCCACTCCTCTCACTCGTCATCATTTGAAGAGTTTTGAATTGATTGTGAAAGTTTGATCTTGTGGTCAAACAGTCCAACCTTTCAAAGGTGGCAGGTCAAATCTTTCTCATATCCATTGTGTCATTAAACGGCCTGACTGCATGGCTTTTGAGAGTGCAGTTATTCAATACTGGCTGTTGTGTGTGGGTCGATTGTAGTGTCCAGACTTATAGATAAATCAATCAATCAATCAAACTTTATTTATATAGCACATAATATATAATATATAATATAATTATATATTTCAGACAAATTAAATTGCAGTTCAAAGTGCTTTACAAGAGTGCAGAAAAGTTATTGACGAAAAAGTAGTTTATAAAATCATTGAGAGACTAATGCACACCAATAAGAATTAAAAAAAAAATATATATATATATATATAGAAAAATGAAAAAAAAAATATGACACATAAAAGCAATAAGATATTAAAATGAATACATAGGAGAAGAATATTTAAAATTGTAGTAGGATAAAAAAAAAAGGCAATACAATAATGTTAAGATTTGAATTTATATAAAAGCCAGACTGAATAAATGAGTATAAAAGACTGTGTTTAAAAATCTCAATATTCTCAGTTCCTCTCAGAGCCTCAGGATAAACGAGGTGCATTGTCCTGATGGTGCTTCTATAGTAGAGCATGTTGTTCTCTCTGTGTTTTTGCAGGACAACACCCTGTGTTGGTCAAAGGCTATTTCAAAGAATAATGTGAATGATCTCAGTGTGATGCCTGTTTTGAAGTCAAGTTATGGCCACTGTTTAATTTCACATTCAGCTTCTTGTTAAAGGAATTTAGTAAAAGCAATGTTACCATATAGATCATCATATAGTCTTCATGCCATTTTGTGTTTCTGATTCCACTTTTGTAAAACCTTGTTTCCAATGCCTGTGAATGTCTCCAGTTCAGTTAAAAATTAAAAAAATATTATGAATCTAATGTGATTAATTGAGGTCAAAGGCTACATGCACAGGAGTCTTTGTGTTCTTCTCAGAAAAGCAGCTAAAGTAACTTTTATGTGTCTGTTATCAGTTCTTAGATCACAGAAATCTAAGGTCAGTTTACAATGCAGATTAAAAGAAAAACATTTACTTTGCTTTAATAATAAACCCGTCACATCTGTTTTTGTTTTTAACACATTTCATTGGTTTAATGTTAACTCCACCAACATGGCCTGCAAGGACAGCTGTGACAGGCGCCGTTAAAAAGGCACTTTATTGATTTATCCTCTGAGAAATATTCCGATTTCGTTCATAAAATAAAAGTGGCAAGAAAAGTGGCTAAAAGCTAAAGGGTTTGATATGATGCAGATGTAGAATTGTAGAATCAAGCAGTTCCCTGTGTACACATCTGAGTCCTCGATTAAAATAAAGTTAGAGTTTTAGTCAGAACATTATGAGAAACCAGCCTCTGCCCTGTTGATGGTCACTCCTTTTAAGAGCATCAGATACATGTTGGGAATGTAGAAAGTGGTTATTATCTAATATTGTAATAGGTTTTAAAGACGTCCTAAGCACCTCAATAATGCTGTGCTTCAATTTTAAAAGTTAAAGGTCACATATCATGCAAAATACATTTTACCATGTTTCTCTAACATTAACATGTGTCTCTAGTCCGTCTACAAACCCCCCATGATGTGAAAAGTCCATCCTCTCCGTCTTTTACCTGCTCCACTTTTCAGAAAGTGTGTGCTCAAACAGGCTGTTTGGAGATTTTCCCTTCATGACATCACAAAGGGCAGTAGCCCCTCCCCCAGGTGGGTGACACTCCCACAGCTAGGTGTTTGTTCTGCCCTCTGAGTCTGCCTTCTCACCGTAAACAATAGGGCATGGAGCGAGAAAGCACCGAGTACACCCGAGCCCTTCCAGAGAGGGGGCGTGGTCAGACACAGCTCATTTACATATTTAAAGGTACAGACACAGAAACAGCCTGTTCTGAGCAGGGCTGAAATAGAGGGGTTTATAGACATGATCAAATACAGGATCAGAGTGGATTTAGAACAAGAAACTTCACACACATGTTTTTAAGAGCTCTAAGGCTCACCATATTTAAACTAGTTGAAAAGGAGGAGAATATGTGACCTTTATTGACCGATTTGTTCATTATTTATTTAAAAAAAACCAATTTTATTTATTTTAGTTGAATAACTCTATGAAAGCCTTTGACTGAATCTTCCACTCTTAATTTGTTTTTACTTATTTTCTCCTCTTGATTCTTCGTCCTCTAAAGGTTTTTGCCTTTTGCAGTATTTTGTGTAACTATGCTTCTGTTTTGGTTCACGTTTTTTTGCACAGCACAGTAAGCCCTGAGCCTTTGTGCCTTTCCAAGCTTACTGTCTCGTTGTGTTTGTGACACCTTTCACAGAGGATTTCCGACCCTGTCATTGACATCCACACAAAAGGGGTTCTGTGCTGAGTGTTTAAGCCTGTCGTCATGGACTACAGCTGTTTGATGACTCTGTTTAAGTGGGCAGTGAGATGAGTGACAGCAGCAGAGAGAGGCAGAGATGAAACATCCTCTTGTAGTGAGACAAAGAAGAGAATGAGGTGTGGTTGTATGAATGAAAGCTTACAGTCCGTCAACGATACTTCCAGGCGGCTTTTGGTTTAAGAATAAAGGTTACATATAATTAAACATCCTCATCCTTTGTGGATTGTACAAAATGCAAATTCACATGTTAAATCAGACAGGAGGGGGAGCAGGGGGTCTCCCGAGGTAAGACGTGACATAAAATAAAAAAACTGAAAGTAGCAGACGGAGCAAAACAGAGTCCACTATACGATGCTGTAATGAGAAAATGTGCTTTTATATCAATGCTGCGTGTAGTTTGGCAGAATCATAATGTCAACAGAAGAGCGGAGAATAACATGCCCGACGAACAGAAAACATAATGCAGCCGTTTAATTACATCGGCGGAGATCGTAGCAACCGTGGGTAGACAGTCAATGCACTGACTCCAGTCACAGTATATATAAACGTCACTCCCACCTCCAATTGGCTCGAGCTGATTTCTCTGAAGAATATCCTGCTGCGTTCTAACATCAGCTCAATCAGACTTGCTGCGGAAAAAATACAAGGGGGGTAAAGTCCGACTAAAAAATGTGGCTGTTTGCTCCTTCTGGAAATATCCTGAGTTTTTCAGGAGTTTTTTGCGAGTGTGAAAGCCCTTTTAGTGGTAACAAAATGTACAGGTTTCCATCAATTTATTCTTTATCAATCAAGTACTTTAAATCTATTTTGACTCAGCTGTCATTGAAACAGGCTCATGCTCCATTTCCCCCCGACAGCTGTTTCTAATTCTCCCCACCTGCTACTTTCCATAAACATGTATTTAATTAATATCTTACTTTCTATCTACATCAACACCTTCTTCTCTTCTCAGTGTGTTTCTTAATGGTTGTGTCTCCTTTAAGATTCAAACAATAGATACATGTATAGACTCTACTGATTTAACAACACAATCACACTACACACAAAACATAGTTCAACTTTATTAAAGACAGTTAAAATCACAGGTACCAAAACTTGCAAGATGTAACATAAAGAAAATGTCTGTTTGCAAAAGTTTAGGTCTGCCTGTTTCATGACTTGTTTAGATGATAAGGAATGTAATGAATCCAACTCAGTAGCATGAAAAGTAGACATAAAGTTAGACTCTCAAGAACGAACAAACTTCAAACAGCTCTGAACTTGTTTTATTCTTTGTGCTGAAGTCAAAACAATCAAGTCAAGTCCACCATCTGCTGTTGATTGGTACACTTAGTACGAATCCGTCCCTTTTTTTAAATGTCAGTGGCGGCCTATAAAAGGTTACAACAGTCTTCAAAATTCTTGATGTAAGTTTCATCTCTAGACTTCACATGGGAAAACTGAGTGAGGCCAGTCATCCTGTCAGGCTGTGTTTTTGTTTTGAAGGAAGTGCTGAGGAAGCTGCCGTCTCCACAGCCTAAGCTGCTGTCACCAGCAGTCAGAGGGACTCAAAACCCTTGTTGGAAGTTTTACTTCTCAGAAATAAGTTTAAAAAAAGAAATCCACCAGAAAGGAATAAGAATTTCAAACTCCAGATGGAGAGCCACAGATAAAAGATTTATCAAGATTTGAATGTCCAAAACTAGGCCGGTTAAACAGTCACATTGTATTCCAGCACAGTGAATGGGTAGCATCTCGTAGGAGCAAAACAGTTTGATCTAGAAAAGGAAGATATGTAGGCTGTCAGGTAAAACGGGCATATAGCAACTGGAACGAAGCAATGCATAACCACATTTAACCTGCCAGGAGGTCTGAAGACTGGCAGTGCAAACACTCCTACTGTTAGCCAATTTGAAATCCTTTACCTGCTGATGCTCTCAGTGTTTTCCTAACTTTAGACGAGTCAACTTAAAGTCTGAACTTAAATTTGGCTTTTGATTTGAAATAAGCCGCTGGGAACATTCCTAATTGTTCATAACAATTAACGATCAAATAAGGAGAAATCCATCACAGCCAGGAGCCACAAAGCTTTTCGTCTTTCTTCAGTAGAATAAAAATAAAGCTGTCACAAGACCTTATTTTAAACCCTCTAGTGTTTGATACACAAGCTTTAACACAATCAATCTGTCCACCAACACAAACAACCCACAGCTTGATTAGTCACATCACCAGGCTGCTTTTAATTCAGTACACACACTTTAAATCAAAGTAACACAACCTGTCATTTCAGAGACATTAACAACATTTATTTCTTCTGATGAAAAATAGACAAAACAGAGACATGATGGAGAAGTTGGCCATGGCCAAAAAAGAAATGACACACAAATGTCTTGGATTACTGGATTAGTTGAAACATCACAATTTAATACATTTCTGTATCTCAACATTTTCTTGAATGGGTATTTCCTGTTTTCTGTCTAGAATATTTTGGGGTTCAGTCTTGCACAGGAGGAAAGAAAGGACAGTTAAATATGATCTAACATGTACCTCTTACAACATTAGAGGGTTTTTTCTGTCCACTTGGCTCATTTACAAAGCTAAGCTGGATTTATTTAGCGTTCTTTATTCACTTTATATTCAGCTGCAGACACTACAACAATTCATATGAACTGAACAATTGATTAAAATCAATTAATTAATTAACACTGAATGCAACACATGAATGCGTTCTACGAGACACATGTGACACACATGTAATTATATAACAGTTTTATCTGTCTGGGCATCAAATACCAAAATGTACTCCTGGCTGTGAGACATATAATCATAACTTTTAATAAACGGAAACCACCACTGTTCTCTCTCTTTCACTTGCAGCAGTCGTTGGATACAAATATTACTTTAAGGTCTGTAGATTTATTTTTAGTTCAGGTAGGCTACTTTTGGCTCGTAACATAACAGTGGTTGAATCGTTTTAAAACGTCTTGTATCAAAAATAACTGAAACATTTTCACAACTTTTTTTTTCTGCATATTTCTACACATTACCTCTCTGCATCTCGTCACTGACCACAGATTAGTTATGTTGGCTACCATTGATAAAAATCTTGGTCTAGTGTTTAACACATTGCAGACGCTCTAGAAACTTGGCAATTGAAATTGGCAGGTTTGTGTATGATTTACTGTATTGTAAGCAATGTATGCTCTAATGCTCATTCTCCCTTATTTATCAGTTTCAGTTCTGTTGTTTAGTATCAAGTCAGTTTGGAACCTTGACCCAGGAAATATCTTCAATGGATTTTATTTCCCACACTGATGTTTGTAGCAGACGCTCTTCCTCAGCGTGTAACAGGCAATCTTTGAGGCAATTGCCTGTTACATGCTCGAAACATCTGTGTGGCAATTAAAATACACTTTTGGAGTGCTGTCTTAATTGTTTATCTTGTTTGAACATTTTTCGGGATTCAGTTGTTTTAGGCTGAAAGGGAGTTGAGCGTGTTTTCTCTATAATTAATATCTACAGTGTACCAGGTATTACCTCTAACTTTTGCCTTTGGAGAACCCAAAAGAAAGAGCTACTCTGAGCGAGTTGAGTTGCTGTACCTTACAGTGTAAATTTGGCATAATGAAATGTGTTAGCCCTTGCTTTTATTGAGGGTGCCATACATCAGTTTTCACATCAGACCCAGGGGGCACAGACTGGAAAAGTTGGAACAGAAGAACAATGCGGCTATCATCCAATCACGGGGGAGCTTTGAGTACACTCAGAACAAGAGCATCATTTATCCAAAAAAGCACACCAACTTGACCCAGCCAGGTTTTCTCTGCCCTGACCTTTAGACAAAGCCCTTTCTCCAATCAGCTCAGTGAGCGGACTTCACCCCGACAGCAACGAGAGGACAGGGAGAAGAGTTTAATTCAATCCCTGAAAGAGATTCAATAATAGCGATGCTCTTTTGTTTTTGCCAAGTTTTGTACATGGATACAGTGATGACAAACGAGACACTTTGTGCTTCTGCTATTATATAATAAGAATCACCCCCACCCCGTTTCTGTTTTTGCAGAACCCATACTGCTACTCTCAGGCTTCTTGAAAGAATAAACTGATATCATCAAGATGGTTTAAATAAATAACATTTCTGATGTCTGTTCTGGGGCATGATTAACACCAAACCTCAGTATAGAAAGATTTAAAGATCACAAGATTTTGCAGCTTTGGAGCAGATCAGTAAATCAGGATTTCAGTATTTTTTAAAGTCAGATTCAGAATATGTGCTTTGGCGCCTGCCTTTAGCCTCCAATCTCGGACAGATTTCTCCTTTCTTTTGGCTAGTATCAACATGTTTCCATTTTCAAAATCCCTGTTGCTGTGTGAAACATTGTTGGTAAAATGATACTGGTCTGTTTCATTGCACTAGCCATCTCTTCGGATTCGTCCCTTTGGCAACTGATGGTGAAGTTAAAAACAAAGTACATCAATAACACAGATTCTGCAGGGATTTAGCCTCTTTTATGTCGGGGCTTGCCTCTCCATTTGTCAAATGATTCACCAAAGTATAAGTCCCCCTCCCAACACTTTATTCTCTCTTTTGTTAGGGGGTTTGTTTAAAAATGTACAAATAACCCAGATGATTGTTTGCCCATACTGTTTTGGTTCAGTCCAACCTTTTTCACTTCTGGCACAGTGTGTAGAAAACAAAGTTTGGACCACAACAGGCGTCCTCCTGCCTAGAAAGACGTGTTTCATAATATGGGAGAATTGGAAAAGCATGAATACCATCCCAGAAAGTGTCATCATTTATTTCACTTTACTGCCATCAGAGGCCATGATGGTATCTCTATCACTCTTCATGTTATTCTGATCCTTCCTCTCTTCTTTTTTTGTGTAGCTCATATTGAACTGTTATCCATCGATTCTGCATTTCCTGCAGTATAAATGCATTTTGATGAATATTGACGTAAATAAGTGTGTGTGCATCTCTGGCACAGTATGGCACTGACCCATGAAAGATGTTCCCTCAGTGTTTCCACATGTGCAGAGAGAGTGCATCACCCCCATAAAGACATGTGTTGCTCCTTAAGGGTTGATCGTCTTGGATGGTAGAGTCGCTCATGTTTCCAATTGATGGGTTAAGAGACGTAATTAAACCGTTCATTGGTGGGAAGTGCAGATACCTCAAGGCCTCTTTTGGACCTTGATCTGTCGATCTTTTCCACCACATGAAGACGAAGAAGTCGATTGAAAGGAAAGGGGTTCTTCACCAGTTTAGAAGAATATGACGTTTGTTTCCACTGAGAGCAGTTTTCTGATTCCACATGTATCTGTTTAGAGCTAAGAGAAGATTTAACGGTTCAGATCTGGTTGAAATTGTGGGTTTATACTTGGAAAATATATACATTGAGTCATCAGATTTAGCGTGCACACGTTCAAAGGGAGGGGAATTCCAGTAGCACATGTGCTGAACATCTTGGGGAGGAATTTTGAGGGACCTTGAGCAGAGCGAGGCTGCAGGTATCCATTACCTGCTGGTTCCCGATGTTGGGATTACCATTGGTAATACTACAGTGTAATGAAGGTGGAAATGACCGGTATGAACTCAGGGTAAATCTTGTCCTTATTCCTCTCTTCTGAGGATTACATGTGAACTTCT
Source organism: Labrus mixtus (assembly GCF_963584025.1). Lineage (NCBI taxonomy): Eukaryota > Metazoa > Chordata > Actinopteri > Labriformes > Labridae > Labrus > Labrus mixtus. The sequence continues at coordinate 4,310,317 of NC_083621.1, read as the reverse complement.
TGCAGAGGAATTTAAGACATGTAGCGGGGAAAGTCCTTGAGCAATGAACTTCTGCAAGTCCAGGTGTTCCCACTAACATTAAAGTGCTAACAATGTGTTTCAAACGCGATAACACGTAGACACGGAGGCATCCTAAGTAAAGTCTTCCGCACTGTAGGTTAGAATTTAGTCAGCACAAGACGCACAATACAAAATTTAGCGATGATTTATGTTACTTGCTTTGTTTCACAAAAACAAGCCATCAACCTGCCTGGGGTTTGATTTATGTTCAGCGGCTGGAATGCAGCACGTATATAATAACACTGTAACAGCACTTTTATGTTTGCCGATTGGATGTAACAGCCTGGAAGGAAATTATGTAGATGTGAAGCTTATTTTTGAAGCCCGGATAGAGATTTGGGAATCAGCAGTGAGACTCCTAAATCAAATGTTTCACTGCTTAATTTAATTTTTCTTTTGTTGAACTCTCTTTTGTGCATTTTCTCTTCTCTCTCTCTCTCTCTCTCTCTCTCTGAAAATTACGTAGCAAGCTGGGGGAATATTGCTCTCTGGGCTAATTCAAGGGGAATCCTTATTAAATACATTCTCATTCATAAGGTTGACAGACTCTGTGGGATGTAATTGCTTCAATTAATTGCTGAAAAAAACTGCAAGATGATTTTCTAAGCACACTGAAAATAATAATCAAACATTTGGATGGGAGAGTTGATGGAGTAAAGGACTAAGAAGTCATTTATTGTGTGATATATTTATGTGTTTTGTTACAATTTTAACATTTTATTTTTTAGTTTATTCATTACATACTTCATTAATCCCTGAGGGAAGTTCTGGTTTTAGACTGTGTTACTGAGAGACATGATTCTCACACTCAGAGGTTTGAAATACACACATGCACAAACAGGAAGTGTGGACATGCATTGTTCTGTTTTTTATTTGCTAGCTGAACAAATTGTAAAATGTTTGTGCACCACAGAATCTGAAAAAAAAAAAACTTACAAATAGTTTAATTGCAGAATTCACTTTCCTGTCTCCTTCTCTCACCAGGCCGCGGCAGTGACTCAGAGTCCGACGGTCCCCTCCACAGGAAGATGCCAGATGTGCGTAAGGACGACATGTTGGCACGACGGACGTCCATCAATGAGCCGCGCACCGCCATGCCCTTCAACCAGTACCTGCCTAACAAGAGCAACCAGAGTGGGTATGTGCCCACGCCTCTCCGCAAGAAGAGGAACGACAAAGAGGAGGGGGGTCGCAAGAGCTGGAGCACAGCTACTTCACCTGTAGGTGGAGAGAGGCCGTTCAGGTGAGTCTGACTTTAAGAGTAGATGGAGGAAATAAAAAACACTGTCACATAGAGAGAACGCTAGCTTGTGAGTTGGCACTGTTATTAACAAGTGTATAAAGATTTGCGCCCCATGTATGGAGGCTTTGCTCCTCCAAGCGGGCGGCCAAGGTTTGAATCCCACCTGTGGCTCCTTTCCCGCATGTCATTCCCTACTCTCTCTCTCTCCATGATTTCTGAATCTATCCACTATCCTACCTCTCAATTAAAGGCACAAAAAGCCCAAAAATATATCTTTAACTAAAACTAAAAACTAAAAGATTCACTAATCTGACGTAAATGTGTCTTATGCAGTTCAACTTAATACTTTAATATTATAAAAACAGAGATTTTCAATATTAAGATTTCATTTGCAGTCCAATCAGAGGAGAGTAATGCCAGTTACCATAACTTTATATATTTGTATTTTTAATTGTTTGCCTTTATCGTAGTGGAGAACAGTGGAGTGAGTAGGAAACTGTGTATAGAGAGAGGAGAGAGGAGAGAGGAGAGAGGGGAGTGACATGTGACAAAGTGCAGAAGGGTCGGAGGGAGCCCGGGCCGCCCACTTTAAAGTCTATAGCCTCTGGACATGGGGCGAGTTATATAACCAGCAGGCTATCCGGCGCCCTCAGTTACCATAACTTGATTCATTTACAACATGCTTGATTGACCGAATTCTGGAAAAACACTTGAACATTTTGAGTTTGAATCAGAGTGATGATACGGCTGAGTTTTGATTTGAGATAATGGATTTTAAATGAGTCATGTGACCAGTCTAGTAGCGAACGCTGCTGGTGACAGCAGGGTCAGTAGTGTAATTAAGCAGTTATTTAAGGACAAGTGGGGCTTCTGTGACCTCGTTTTTAGCTTACATTATCGATAAAACTATCGAATTAGAAATGAAACGGACAAACCCACCAACATCCTGTTGGGTTTATTTAATTATGTCAAGCTCTGTTCATATGGGAGGGGCTGATGGAGGCCAGATGTGTTTTGACAAAAGGCTTTGGCTCTGATGAAACAAAAAGTGTGAAGCATGCTGCATTGAAACAAACAAAGTGTGGCAGATTTGAATTTGATGATTAGGGCATGGCATCCAGTGAAGACGTTTCAAATGTAAGCTTTCTATGAGGAATCCGTAGTATGCTTTGATCAGTTGTGTCCATATGTGTGCAGTTTTGCTAGTTGTGTGTGTGTGTAGTGTGTGTGTGTGTAGTGTGTGTGTAGTGTAGGGGGAATCACAGGACCTGATTGAAGGCTGATGTTTTAAGATTTAGTTGGATTTTCACAGACAGCAGCAGGAGATCGAAGAATCAAAAACCAAATATCTGCAAGCTAATTAGTTTTAGCCAAGTGGGTTTACATGTCAAAGTGCTGTGTGTGTGTGTGTGTGTGTGTGTGTGTGTGTGTGTGTGTGTGTGTGTGTGTGTGTGTGTGTGTGTGTGTGTGTGTGTGTTTCACCCAGTGTTTGTTCTTCATTTGTCTTTCATTCCCCTCTATTGTTAACTTCATTCATTGTGTTATGTTTTGCATCACAAAGCATGTACTGATTGAATTTGCATTATTGTTTTTTTGTTTTTTTTTCTCCATCTCCTTCCATTTCATCCATCCTGGTGTTCTCCCTCTTACCTCCCGTCATCGTGTGTGTGTGCAAAACTTCATTCCCCTTTTTTGTGTTGATGGTGTGTTATGAACATGCCTCATTTTGTCGTTGTTCATTTTGTTCCATTTGGATTATGTCTCTCCCCCCCCCCCCCCCCCCCCCGTCTGTGTGTGTCGTGTAAATGGATCGTGTTACAGTCTAAATGTTATCCCTAGCTTAGACGCCCCACCTGGAGAATCCCCAGCCCTGTCCCCTACCTCGCCCCGCAAACCCCAGGTACAGATTCAGAAGGAGAACCAGTCTAAAATGGACGATGAGGGAGGGAGTCTGCCAGCCTCCCCACCTCCCCACATTGAGATCCACGCAGCAGGCGTAAGGAGGAGCAGTGAGCCTCTGCCCTATAGCCTCCCCCAGCCCCATGCAGACCCCCCAAAGGAGACTCACCTGACGGTCACCTCTGAGCAAAGGTTTTTACCTTGATTTTTGTTTTTCTCCAAAACCCAAATCAGCAGCCCTGATCGCTTTTTTTTGACACATTTCTGTTTCATAGTTTCCAAATATAAAATATAATGAAACCTGGTTCAAAGCTCTGAATTATTTTGAGTATTTATTTACAGATAAATTGTTGATTTTTGTAAATTTTTGTGGCCAAATGGCCATATGAATTATTTACAGTTAAAAAATAGAAAAGAGAACATTAATGAATTTAGAATTATTTGTTTATATTATTGTTGATTCTGGCTTATTTACCTTTTGTTAATTGATTTGGGGGTATTTGTGCCTCTTTGGGGGCGGAGCCGCGGCGTATCGGCAGTGTAATTTAAGTTGATTAAGGACACCTGGGGTGAGAGTGAGAGTGGGGAAGCGGAACAGTTTTTTGACTGCAAAGGGCCGCTTAGGATATACGTGATATAGCGATCTGATTTGTTTATGTCATTTTGTGGAGTTTAGTTTTTGCTGAAACGTTTTCTATTAATAAATGTAGCTTATAAGTTGACTTTGGATCCGCGGCTGCCTTTTTGTTTTTATTTTTGATAGCGTGTTAAACCCGCTCAGCAACGGCTTACCTAATTGATTTTGTTTGAAGCCATCACACATACTCTCCTAGAAGGGGAGCTCCACCAGTTTTGCAAATTGAAGTCTGTTTGCAGGTGTTGGGTTGTTTAGCATATGTGAAAAAAATATGACTTGGTGGGGGGGGGGGGGGGGGGGGGCTGTGATGGGTTGCCTCATGTGATGTCACTGGAGGCTACATTGTTCGTTGCTGGGGACTACACATTTGGGAGTGGGGAGTTGGAATAAAGTGAGGTTTGTCTGTTAAGGGTGTTGACCTGGTCCCCAGCTCCCCCGATGGGTGGGCTCACCACGCAGAACTCCGTATACGCAGCACTGCTCTGCTGTTGATTCACTGCAAGGAGGGAGGTCATGTTGGGGTTGTGGTAGGGGAAACACTGGCTCATTCCAGATCAATAACCCACTACTGGTCTCTGCTTGAGGCTTCATTAGACTCTGTAATGCAACGACTCTCTTATTGAACTGTTGGTGGTTCAGGTGCACTCTGGGTAATGTAGGAGCCAGATTTGGATAATGAAAATAATATCCCTTGGGAAATCAAGCTTTGCAGATATTCTCAGCTTCATGATCAAGTTCCAGATATCTACCTCATAGTCTTATTGCATGCCCTGCCATGGAGAGAAGAGGAATGGAATTTAATTTGTGCGATGCAAAAAAAAAAATCTCAGCAGCAACACATATGTCCAAAAACAATGTCCCCGCGAGTCGGAGATAAACCCTGAATAAACGAGCGTCCAGTTTCATCAGGGCTGTTTTTTCTTTGATAGAATGCAGTTCTAGTTTTCACAGCTGGTGGTTCAATCCTTCCAACCATTTTTTCTCTTTGGCACTGCTGCTAACAAATCATCCTTTCTGATTCTGACCTTATCCAGAGCAACATAACAGTGATTCAGCGGGAGGTCTGTAGCTCAGTGTAACTGAGCTAAATGTAGACACATCTGATGTTGTGGATTTTTTTTATTAAGGTGACCAGCCAGGGGTCACACATTGAACACGTGTATGTCAAGTAACAAGGTTTAGATTATGAGCGTACAGTGATGTATTTCACTGTGCTGTTCTTCTGTCAGCTCAAGTCTAAGTTGTTATTTCACAATCCAGCCCTGTGCAGGGTTTTTTTGTTTTTTTTTCTTAGTCCACCAGACGCCTCATTCACAATCTTGTTGGAGATTTATCACAGTCACACCCCCAGTTTCCAGCTCTCTCTGGCACAAATATTGTTGCATTGATTGAATTGTCAGCATTTCAAGGGGAGTGGAAAAGGATCCTCTGCAGAACATCTGACTTGTGTTTATCTGTGTTCCAAGGAAAAAGGGGAATTTCTCAGATGTTTGTAAAAAAAAGGCTTTGATAGGGACAGTTTGTTGTTTGTCACAGCTTGCATTTTCTTCACTTTCTTCATTTCAGTGTTTCTTACTGGATACTTTGAAAACAGTTGTGTGGAATCAACATAAAGGTGTAGATGGCTGTTTAAAGTGCAGTCTGCTGAGGTGTGGTTGTTTCTCACTTTGTTTACACAGACGTAGGGTGTCATGCTTCTGCTTCTGTTTCTGAGCTTGAGCAGGTATTACATATTAAATGTTACATATGGAAGGGTAGGAATAATTCATAAGGGATTTAACTACTTAACAAAAACATCCCCACTTATGAACTTTGACCTGATAAAAACTTGACAAGAAAAGCAAGGAAGCCTGTGTCTAGTTTCCAGAAATATAGCACTCAAACTAACCTGCACACACCTTCAAATACAAAGCCATACACAGAGCAGGTACACACAAAAATGTACTGTGTGTGTGTGTGTGTACTGTGTTCACACTCACACACATGCAGGGAACATGAACATTCGACCCACCCTCAGGATGTAAGGAAATGAGGCTTTCTTCCTTCCCTGACCCTGAGCAGACTGGGACTGAAGCCTTTTCACAGCCTTCCCCTCCCCGCCATGCGATCTGGGAATTTACAGTCCAATAATAATCCTCCCAGAAAGTAAACCATTCATCTCAGGATGACAAACAACAGAAGGTTTCAGCGACTGCAGTTTGTGTTTTTGCTATCCAGTCTGCTCTCTGAGGGGATTTGTGACCTCGCTGAGCTATTTTCATAGATTGATGTCTTTAAAAAAAACTCAATTTTTTTGGCTCCTTCAGAGGAATGCTGTCAGATGATATAGGATGATAAGCAAGCAGCAGTGCGTTTTTAGTTTGTTTTGCTTTCTGCAGTACTCCGGCTCGCTCGTGCTCAGAGGAACTCTTCAACCGATCGACGACTCTAGCCGGAAACGCAACAAGTCCCGTCACCGCGACTGGGAAACAACCACCTGTAAAGGAAGACATCGCTGCCATGTCAAGTGCAGCTGTTGAGCCGCAAGCGCTGACCTCCCCCAAAAACATCACCACCTCCGGCCTCTCCGACTTCCTTCCTGTGCCTGCCGCCATGGCAACTGCTTCAACAGCAACAACAGACGCAGGCCGACGGAAGGGGAGGGCGCTGAGTGAAAGTGACGACCGGCAGGGGTCTTGGGCGGACGGCGATCTTCCAGCAACGTGAGCCACGTCCAGCACTACATTTTGTGAATTTCCATCGTTAAAAATCAGGCGATAAAAGCATCAATTCAGTAGTTTAAGTGCTTCATCTCAGCATGTTATCTTGACCCCAGGCTGCGGTGCTCCTCCTGAATGACTTCACTACCTCACGGTTGCATGACATTTAAATGTGAATGCATATGTTGTACTCAAAGTGCACAGAAAATCTGAATGAAAATGTATATTTTTTCTAATTTCTTATTTTCTTTTCTTTTTTTTTTAAAGAAATTTGGAGAAGAGAAAATGTTGGATAGCGTGGTCTTTTATTAACTTTCCTGTGACTTCAATTTGCAAAGTTTGATCTATTCAGGGAATCCAATTAAGGGAAAAAAATCAGGATCAGAACATTGAATTTGATCTGATATAATTGAGCTATTCTTGAGTGAGAGTACCTCTGAAAAAAATCAAGCTATTGTACTATAATGTGCTGATTATGAATTGACCTTTCACTGACCTTTGCTCTGATGCAAGTCCAACTGTATCACAGGCTGTCATCATCCCAAAAAAAAAACATGCTTCTATAATATATCAACAGCCTTCAAAGACTACAAACCTTCTGGTCCTAATCCAGTGACAAGTTTCTTTTATTTAGTCTCCTTGTCCTCTTGCGGCCAGAAACCACAGGACCCACTTACTCTCACACCCGTCCAACATCAGAGACGAGGCTCCATTAAAAAACGACCGTGTGAAGACCTTTGTGGTTAAGGCCAAACCTTCAACCAGCGGTCACAGACAGAAAAAGAGACACAGCCTCTTGTGCCGTCTAATAAAAGGCGCATGTGCTGTCTTTGATATTAAAGTGTCAGCTGCCTTCCAGCCATATGCATCTGTTGAATGCTAGCAGTGTCTCCGGTTTGCAGTGATGCAGTAAACCTGTCTTCTGTTCTGGCTGTGTTCTAGATAAGACTGCCCCCTTGTGCTTGATTTGAGGATCATCATTAAACCAATAAACTAACAAATGCATCATAAAACCTCCAGACATGCATGTTTAAAGCATTATCAGCTGATCTGTATTCTATCTGTCATAATAGTGAGATGTTATCACAGCACACAATGTTAGCCTGATAGCTAACCATCCCCCCCCTCATCACTGTGTTTGAACTGTCAGATGAATGACATGTTCCTCTGAGTGTATTCATTTGTGATTGTGCTCTCTCTCAATGCTCTTCTGTAGAATCAGCAGCACACATAGTGCGTCAGATGACCCACAGTAAGTTGTCTTCATACCATTCAGAGGCTCAGCTCTCTGCCTCAGCTCTGCTCTCTTCTGCAAAGAAAAGCTCGCTTGAAAATTCATTTAATCATTCATCCTGCTTAAGAATTTTTTTTTAACCCACAAGAGGGGAAATGTGCCGACGTTTGAAGTAGTTTGAAGAACTTTCTTTAGGCCATCTTCACTTTATTTGATTTATTAATTATTTTTTGGATTTTACGTCATAAAAAAATACTCTGCACAGGTTTTAAATGTTTAGTGTTCAGTGTAGAAAAACCTCTGAAATGGAAAAGCACAGGATCTTAGAATTGCAGACTGAGCGTCTCTAATTAGTGCCTTAATGTATTCTGTAAGCTCTTGTATGAGAAGTAAATATTATATGTAGAAAGCAGTAGTTTCTGCAGATTCTTTTTTTTAGTTGAGACAGGTTTATGCATTTTTTTGGTAACTTCAGGGTTGCTGCGAGAGTGTCAAACAACATCCCCAGCCTGTATACTTAAAGTATTATAAATACATGCTTTAAAAAATGTAAAGGAAATAGTTTATTTGTTGGTTTCTATATGTTCCTCTCAGTGCCGGACTTACTCAACCATCCGTCTCCAACATCCCATCATTGCTCCCGCCAGCTGCATGTTAAAACAATTTTAATCACGCTTTCTCATCCCATCCCTTTACAATACTCACTAAACATATAACATCATATAGATGATTTAATAAGAATTTCATCTTGGTAATCATCATTTACTTGTAACACAAAAAGTGCAGGTTTCATGAAAGCAGGTGAAAGGATTCAGAAGCGGGAGATGGATCGAATGCTTGTGTTGATATTTACAGATATTATGTTTGAGTAAAGTCATCTCCTTCAGCTGACAAATCTCTCTCCTGCTTTGTTTCCTTAAATCTGCAGTGAACAACCATTACAACAGCATGCTCTGAACTGTAAGGCTGCTCATCACACTCATGTCTCTTATCTAAAAATTGCTGTAACTAGTGTTTGACTGTTTTAAGAAAGTACTGTTTGTTGCCTCTCATGATACTCGCTTCAAATCTGTAAAAATGTTGGAATGTGACATGTTATAATAGAGGATTATTTGAAAGACAAAAGGCAGGTTGCCTACGGGAAGACATGTTGAATAACTTTGTTGTTGGAGCCTTCTGTGTCGGAGTCTTCTGAAGAAATGTGAATGATCATTTTCATTCCAGTCATGCCTAATGCACTCAGTACTTTTGAAGGAAACGTGTTGGTTGGATTTCTGTTCTTGAGCCACTGGTTACAGTTTAGTCGCTTCTCATCATTAATTGAAATGGAATCATTGTTGTTGTGTTTTTCTTTAATCCTCATCTATGAACATGGGATTTTTGAATGGGTTTGAATAGTTTTCATGTGCACTTGAGAGCCACTGCTGAGTCTTGGAAAAGTTCATGACTGCAGTGTTTCCACTTCCACATGACTTTGAAATAAAGCCCAACATGTGAACAAACATGCTGCACTCAGACGTATGGCAACACACACGTAGTATTATGAAAATAACTTAACCATGCCCTATGTCAGAATGACTTTTCATCGTCTTCATTCAGAATCAGAATCTGGGTTTATTGCCAAGTACATTTACACATACAAGGAATTTGACTTGATGTATTGGTGCTAAACAATTAACAGGGAAATAAAGCAGAACTAGCAACAACTTAAATAATACAGAATAAGAAGATATTACAATATATAAAATAGAATTTAAAAATGTAAAATATAAAAAACTAAAAGACACAAAATGTACAAAAGGTGCAATGTAGGAGCTGTGCAGTGGAAATCTTACAGTGTATGTAACCTACTCACAGAGTGCATGTAAGAAAACAAATGTAAAGTCCAGTGGGCGTTAATGTAACGCATAAAGAACAGTTCAGCATTCGCATTACTCCCATTCACTGTGTGTCTTTGTTCCCCTCCCTCCTCCCCTCCTTTAGGAGTGTGAGCATGATCGACATGCGCGGTGAGGAAGAGGCCCTCATGCAGCCCCACAGTCAGGTGCGTCATGAATTGATGCACAACCAGTACAACCAGATGAAAGAAGAGGAGGATCACTGGCAGGATGTGAGTTTCACAGCTTTGTCTGACTCTGCCCCAAATGTCCTGATATCTTTAAGGCTGTGTGATTAAGGATTAGGACCGGTATGTTAAGATACCTTTTAAGTTAATGTCTTCTTATCTGTGCAGTTTAGATTTTTCTGTCTCTATTGTGTCAGTTCATCAGTGACCAAAAGAATGTATAAAGAAAAGGTTCTGGGAAATGTGTTGAGTTAATCTAACTGATTGTTTTTGATTGTTTCTATATTGTTGATCTATTTTTTGTTTTGTGAAAGAAAGAGAAAACAACAGGTTAGCCATCTTATTCTGTTAAACAGTATCTTGTGTTATTAGGAAAAGGGGGGCAGGTATTGTAAGTTTTCTTCTTCCTGCTCGTGTTTGCTCATGAACAGTGTTTCAGTATTATGAGAAAATATTTTTTTGTTGTGTATTATTGTGTTGAAACCATACACTGAATTGAGCAAATAAATCAAAAATGAAATGAAGTGAAATTTTAATGCTTTCAGCTCCAAGTACAATGACTCTTTAAAAAAAGCTTAATTCAGTTTTACTGGAGCAGTGCTTCAGGTCATGTAACTCTTGCTGTGCCGATCTATTTCTACTTGAAACTGATGCACTTCCAATATGTTTGTGTGTCAGGACCTGGCCCGATGGAAAAGTCGGAGGAGGAGTGTTTCGCAGGACCTCATCAAGAAGGAGGAGGAGAGGAAGATGATGGAGCGGCTGGTGACAGGAGACACCTGTATCACGGAGAGGAGGAGAAGCATCAAGACCTACAGAGAGATAGTGCAAGACAAGTGGGTGCAACGATTTCATTTATCAAATGTTAGAATCAGTGCCCGCTTTATTGGCCAGGTATGATCCCACGTTCAAGGAATTTGACAGGTAAACGATGAACCATAAAGTACGTCATGGAAAAGATAACGTTTTCCCTCAGAGTACAACAAGAAAAGTTTTCTATAATATGGGGACGTAAAACCTGAAAGATCGGACTTTAACTGATTTTATTTGTGATTTGTGAAAACCTACCCTCTACATTTTGGTTTTCTTTTTGCTTGATTCAGAAACAGTAAGCCCCCCCCCGGTTCTGTGGTTCACATGTTGCAGTAAATGATCGATTTATAAGAAAAAGAACATTTTAGGAAAGCATTATGGACAAAGACACTCAGACTTTCTGCACCCGTCTTTCCCAAGTCCCGGCAGAGAGGGGGACAAACAATGGACAAATATCTATAAGAGGATCAAGGAAGTGTGTTAAGTAATGAAGGTTATGTGCAGTGTAAATTATACTGTGCTTTTCCTCATAAAAAAAATAAAAACAATGAACCATCAATTAGTAAAATGTAAAATCCTGTGTAAGAACATAGTGCAGGTGTGAGGAATGTAAATCATATCAGTTGTTTTAACACTCCTTCACCTCGTTCCGTCTTGAACAGGGAGCGTCGAGAGGAGGATCTGCGTAACGCCTACAGAAGAGCCAGAACCCCGGAGGAGGCGTCCTCCATCCTCCAGCGTTACGCTCAGCGTTTCTCCATCAGCGACGCCGTGCTGGAGCGCCTCCAGCTGCCCAAGCTGCTGGACCGCAGCATATCCGCTGACCCCTCCTATCCCGGCTCGCCCTTCCCTCTCTCCCTGTCCCCCTCGCCAACGACTCCGGACCCCTTCGACGCGGACCCCAACGGACCCATGAAATATCTGCGGCAGCAGTCCGCCCCGGCTCCAAAGTTCACCTCTACGCTGGAGGCGCGCATCGAGGAGTTTCCCAAAGACTCGTCGCACCAGCGGCCTCAGATCCGTTCTCGCTCGTCCGAGCCGCCCTCCACCCGAGGCCTGTCGCCAAAACCAGTGCCTTTGCTGACGCCCAAGCCTTACTTCCAGTCCCGACCCACAGCGGCAGAGCCATGGCCAAGCAAGGTGAGAAGACTGGAGAGCACTTGTCTTAATTACAACAGCGTTATTGCTGATGTAATTAAGCTTCATCAAATGCCACACACAGATTGGCTCCTGTTTTATTTCCAGCTGCACTACATCCACCGGCCGCACGAGAAGGAGACGTAGCAGCTGTGATGTCACATTGTTTGTAGACTCCCTTAATAATAATCAGTTTCACATTTTTACTTTTGCTGGATTTCTGGCATTTAAAGGTGAGCATATCTGGACACATTTTGTCAGTGTTCCCACAGCAGTTCAGCAGCGAGCATGCTTAAGGTCTTGACCACTTTACATGTGGTAACTTTCCCACTGTTGGCCGCTCTCCTCACATCGCTGTTGGGTAAATTCCCCCTCCGGCTCTCTTGGCAGTTACATTAGCATGCCACAGATCCACCATGGTGACGAGCCGGCGGGTTTCTAGGAAAACACAAGACTTCCCCCTCCCAGAACAAGCATGTAATGTTTCAATTTAGCTCAAAAAGTACTCTCAGCAGGAATCCATTTCCTTTTTCTCCTGGAAAAAATTTGCCAAATGGGAATATTCAAAATGAGATCTTGTGTTTTGGTGCGGCGGGGAAGGGAGGGGGGCAGGTTATTACCGGACCTAATGGAGCACAGCGCTTTTCTGGAATGTCTTGTCAGGAGTCTGAGCGGAGCCCGGCTCTGAATGGCTCCCTCTGTTCCCTATTGACTTAAGAAGTTGACAAGTAGGGTCCTCTCAATGTGAAGTGGGCTCCCAGCAGACAAAGAGCGCCCACACAGACTGCTCGGGGAGGGGATGAGAAGGTGGAGGCGGCGGGGATGCAGACTGAGAGCCTGCATTCACCCAACTCCATCACAGTGTCTTAAGTTACCGCTAACCAGGAGCTCCTCACACATACATTAGTGCCTCTTTGTTATAGAGCCAGCATGGTGTTGTGAGCAAGATGAATAGCTAATAACGAACAGAGATGAGAGGCTGATAATGACCGCCAAATGAGGGCACTGAGTTTACCGCCATGGAGTTTATTGTCATTTTTTGGTTCGTCAACATCAAATTTACTGCTGAAAAATAGTCTGAGCAACAGAACTCAATCTATGCTTTCTCTGCTAACCCTAAACCACAAGAGTGACTGTTGTTTAACACATAATAGACATGAAATGAAGCACTGATACAGATGTGTGATCATCCACAATCCCTTTGTATTTAACAAAAAAGCAACAACAAATTAAATTGTTAAAAATACAAATCGACCCATCAGGCCACCTTTTGGTTTCTACACCTTCTCAACAGCTCACGTTGCAATTCATCAGGATGAACATGCAGAGCAGAATGTGTTTACCTTTATGAAACCAAGGGTGCGTTCGAATTGTCATTTTTGCTTAGGAAGGTCAACTGAGTGAAATGACCCGGAAGCATTTAAGCGGCGGCCATGATAAGAGCCGTTTGAATTCTCTAAAAGCTAAGGAAAGGTGGGTCAACGCTTCCTTTATAACCTCCTTTAGGATACACTGGACCATCCTTTACCAAAGGAGATGAGATATGACGCCCCACAATTCTTTGCGGCCGCAACATTTAAAGCGACTCGCGCATCCGACCGTTCACGAACATTAACGATGATCGTAAAGTGACACAGATCATGTAAGGGATAAAAAGATAAGAGACATTTTTATCAGATGATGTTTTATTCAACGTATTTCATTCACTTAAGAATGCTTTGTGCAGTTGTACATTTGTATGCTTAAAACATTTTGTATATCTTACATTAATTTAACATTCATTTCATACAATCATATTTATTTTGATGTTGATTTCTGATTGGACAGGAAGCTGATGGTTTCACTTTTCTTACTTGTAGCCTGGTGGTCTATATTTCTTTTATTTCAATCCCAACCTTGTGGTGATTAGGATTATTTCACTGGTAAGAAGGCACAGGGGAAAGTTTTTAGATGCATTTTTTGTAGTCCATTTTCTGAACATTGTAGTTTCAACACGGCAGACCCACGTCATTCACCTCCGCCGGCCCGTCGCATTTAATGACGTGGCCTAGTGGAAATGTGGTCGGACTGTCAGAGCAACGAGACCGCCTTTACCTAAGTCCTTTATGAATTCTCCAAACATCTTTCCTTAACCTCTTGATGTTTTGACGAGGTAAAGTGGATAGTGAAAGGAGATAGGAGGGACAATTCAGATGCACCCCAATATTAAATGTTTGATGATATGATCCAGTATTAAACCTTTTCTCTGATTCAGGCGGATGGATTGCTTCGAGTCAACGGCGACTCAGGAAGCGCTCCAACCTCGCCGGAGAGTCAAGGAAGGGAATCTCCTCCTCATTTCCAGGCGTCGACTTCCAACACAGACATCATCACTGTGGACGCTCCATCGCCAGCTGCCCCAACATCGCACAGTCAGCCCGCCTCAAACGCAGGAGGAAGCCCGCTTTCGACAAAGGCAAAGGAGGAACCGAGTGGAGCAGAGACGGCTCCTAAAGACGTCCGGGAAGACAAAGTCACCGAGCATTCATCATCACCCAGCAGGCCAACCTCGCTCCCATCGGTCAGGACTACAATCTTTAATTATTAAATAAAAACTAAAGATGTACATAAAGTAAACACAATTCCAATTTGGATGTTATTGGTGTGCTAGAAAGATCATTTCTGCCTTTTTTTAAAGACTCAGATCCGATTATAAGAATGAAAAAACAAAAAATAAATGTTTAATTTTAGTTTTGGTTTTGCAGCAATGATACAGTATTTAGGGAGCCTAATTAAAGCATCCCTGCAAATTTGCATCAGCTTTTTAGGGAACCCAGAGTTTCAGTCTCAAGACACTCAGGAGCTGTTTTAACTATTTGACTTCTTAACATGATATTCAACTAATCAGCTGTGATCAAACCTCAGTGTCTTCATATGCTTTGTAGACCTTTAAGTAAGGTCAAAGGTCTTATCTGAGTGTTTGAATTAGTCTCTTAAAGGCGTGAATTCATCTAAATACATATAAGTCATGCTCTAAAGATGCCTTTTGATCAGTCTTGTCTAGTTCATGACTCACATTGGAAACCATCTGTGACTTTTACAGGAGCTGCATAAACCAGAAGAAAGCTTTGGGAAGACTGGAAACCTGCCTGTAGCTGCTCTGGAGAAGTCCAACACTGCAGCTCAGCAAACGACACCTACAGGCAAGAACAGCGTGCTGCTATAATGACCCCTAGTGGTTGCTCTTATCATTACAGACCAGGCAGTGTTGAACTCTTGCTCTTGAAAACATGAATAGGAAAAATGTAATAAGCAAGGATATTCATGTGATAATAGCTGTGATGACATTTGGGTGTATGTGTGTTTTCAGAAGCCAAACAAGAACAATTAAAAACTGAACCATCAGGTCAAAACATCCCGAGCCTTGTCCAGGCAGGAGTGAACAAACAGCCAGTCACTTCACAGGTGAGGCTGCTAAACAAACTAACACGTCCTTTTGACACTAAATGAAGAAACATCCAGCAGATCTTTGAATCTCTCTGCAGGCAAGTGTTCCCAGTTCACAGGAGTCTTCACAGAGAAGAGAGGATCTACCAAGCCTGGCGTCACCGGGATCGTTCGGATACCACCACCCACCAAAGGAAACGTCAGCAGGTCGGTGAAATCCTTCCATTCTAATACCAGCACAGCACGCTTCTTTTCCATACATCTCCTGGTTTTCTTAGTTTGATTAGCATTTCCTCCTTGGCCAATTTTTCCATTTTGCTTTTTCAGCTTTAACCTGGTTCTGTTTTGTTGTGACAATAAGCAACCTATTCTGCAAATGACACAAACACCTGCTTCCCTTTTTTTTTTATCTGTTCAGCTCAACAGATTGAGGTTTATTTAAAAGGCCTTTTTTCTGAATGTAGACATGGACAGAATTGTGCAAAATGTTTATTTCAACATCTTAAAAAGGAAATTGGTAAAGCCTTCAGCGATACAGGAGCTGAAATATAAAAACCCTCCCCAATTCTCTTGATGCCCAAACCAACCCCCCCTGGTTTTTACATTTATTTACCCCTTATCGGTTCTCTCCCTCCCTCCCTTTCCGTCCCTTATTCCCTCCCCTTCCTCCACCCACATATTTTTTTATTTCGCTGTAGAGTTTGAAAACAGTGTCAGGTCTCCGCTGGCAACCAGCAACCCTAAGTTACGCTGGGAGTTCTTCGCTCCTCCAGGTAAACACCTTTCTTTCCTCGGTGGAGATCATGTTCCATCCCCTGGGAGCTGAATGCACAGGGTTTCCCTGCTGTTTCTTCAGGGGCCCCGTAGTCCCATTGCCTCCTCTTTACTCATCTCTTGTGTCTGGTTGATGAAGTCTTTAACTCCTGGTTTAACTCATCTGTGTGTTTTCATTGTTTAAGGATCTAGATGATGATTATAGAGTTGCAATGGTATCACGTTTTCATTTTGTGTTAACTGTTTAAAAGATTAAAGGTTTTTGTTTTCATTAAAGGAAGAATGTGCAACATTTTACACATAAAGAAAGCAGAAATCAAGTTTATCCTGTAAATATCTCTCTGAGTCATGACTGTCTACAGTGAGTGAGAAGCTCGAGTCCTGCCAGCTGTATTGTTGTCAGAGCCGTGTTTACATCATGTTTACGTCATGTTTACATCATGTTTACATCATGTTTACGTCATGTTTACGTCATGTTTACGTCATGTTTACATCATGTTTACGTCATGTTTACATCATGTTTACATGGAAGCTGTTTAAGTCAAGGACTAGAGAGAAGAAGAATAACATACTGATTATTTGGATGTCACGTAAGTGTGTTTAGATCTCGGTCATTCTGTGTCGATTTATGTGCAATGTGAAGCTAACTAAAGTGTGCTAACATTAGCATGCTAACACAACAATGCAGACTACAGGACAACTGCAGCTCGAGGCAAGGACAATTTGGCCGCAGCTTTTACTTAAAGGTCCCATATTTTGGTTTTATGCTCTTTAGTGTGTTTTGTGTCCTGTGCATGTTTAGGCACATCTATGTGCAAAAATTCAGTCCGCGTAAACGTGGCTTCTCCTACGTCCTCCAGTTAGCTGTAGCATTAGCTGCATGTAACGCTCGGTTCTAGCGCCCCTCGATAAAAATTTGTCAGTGTGACGTCTTGTCAGTGTGAGACCACTGATCTAAGCCCATTGGCTCGTTGTGGCAAGCCCAGCAGCTCATGATGCACGCCCGTTAACTTCTGTAGCACGCCCACGATATACTGTAGCCTGCGGTAGCACAGCAGTGCTAAGGTGCTAATGTTTATGCTCCCCGGCCCTCGGAGCCAAAGTGGCTGAGCGACTGACCAATTACGGCATTTTTTAGAACTTTAGCTATTGTGAACATACTTTAGTAGATTAAATATATGAACCCCAAAAAGGGCTTAATATGACCTCTTTAACACCTTCATGTGAAATCAAGTGTAGAGGGGTTGAAGGTGTGCCGCTGCCGGAGGTTCGCCCCAAACAGCTGTTTGTTTTGCTTTCATGCTGGTACTCAAGGGCGACCTCTACTGGATCAAAAAGTTGCACATTCTTCCTAAAAAAAAAAGTAAAAACATAGTTTTTTATTGTTGTAAATTTTTCACCTCAAGGTATAACAAGAAACGATTTACCATTGCAACCATAGTGGATAATTATGCACGGTCCGGTTGTTTTAACTTACTTAAAGGAAGTAACCGATGATTATTTTAGAAAATGATCAAAAATGGCCGACCAACTGAACTTCGTAGATAAAAAGTTTTTCATGTTTGCTTCAGTGTGCTTTTCATTGCGTGCTTGTCCACCAGAAGCTGTAATGTGAGATCAACATCTGCATCTCTCCAACCCCGAGGGATTTATCAAATAATAAATATCTGAATCCAGTAAACATGGAGACAAATCAAAGTTAAAATGTCGCTTTTGGTGGACTGGTTTCCTGTTGTCTTTCATCTGCATCTTTAACTCCTTAGCTTGTCAAAATAATGCTTGGCACAACCTTTAAGGTTTTCTGCTTCAGAAGGCTTTTTTTTTATTTGAATCACTGTTGCTGTGATTGTGTTTTAACTTCTCTTCTCCCACACTTGCTCTGCAGAAGGGACGGAGAAGGACAGCCGTGGAAACGTGAGTAAAAAGCTTCATGAAAAACCTTTTTACTGTTTCTCATCTGGCTCGTCACGTCCTGGGTTACAGTATTTGAGTTTGAATCACTTCATTAAGACAGGGATAAAGAGAAGACGAATAATGAAATATAATACAAATGATATGCATCTAAATGAAACCTAACCTAGCTTACATCACTGTCACTGTATAGCACCCAACATGCAACATCCAATACATTAGAAACATTTAGTAGGCTGATCATTTCTCACAATCCCATGAAAAAATAAGAATTAAAATCATCTTTTTCAAAGATCAGATATTTGCTTTTAAATTTTAAACCCAGTGTCCATTCTGCAAAGCTCTCCTCCATCTCATAGGACACACCGAGCTGTTTGTGTAGCATGCCAGATGAGGACGCTGTAGAACGGCCGAGACTGCGTTTGTTTTCCTTTTAAAGCTCATCTGTCTCTCTCTCTGTCTTCTCTCTCCTTAGTAGGAGTCCTTTGGCTAGCATTGGAGTAGTGCTGTTGTGGTAGACCAACTATTTCTGTCTCCTCCCTTCCCTTCTTCTTTTTCCTGTGGTGGATGTGTGTGCACATTGGTGTTGACATGTGTGTGTGGGATCACATCGGCTCTGTGGTTGGGCGACACTGCGTCTGTGTGCCAATGGCCGTCGTTTTGTGGGTGTGTGGATGTGCGCATGAATATCTCTGCGCCACATGTATTTGTGCATGTTGACGTGTGTGTGTGTGTGTGTGTGTGTGTGTGTGTGTGTGTTTTGTGTGTTGTTGGTGTCTATCAGGTGTCAGAACCGGTGTTGCCCCAGGCCAGGCGGCCTGACCGCTGGTCTTGGGACCCGGATGAGGAGCGAAAGCGTCAGCAAAGGTGGCAGCAAGAGCAGGAGCGCATGCTGCAGGTACACAGTTTACCTCAAGGGTAGAGCATGGCGCATGAGTCTGCAAGGTTAGGGGTTCAGTTCCTTATGCATCATAGAGGTACGAGCAAGGCACCAGACCTGTGAGGATCAGACGACAGTATCACCTTTTCCTCAGAGCATTTGAATCAAGTGAAGGAAGAAATAATGGAAAAGAGTGAGCTTATTCAAGCAGGAAAAATAAGGAATTTGAAGCAAGCTTAATATTATTTTCATTTGTTTTTGTTTATTGAACACATAGCTGACCTCCACGTTCAGCTATGGAGCTTTGCAATTAGCAAATATAGCTTCACTAGTCCATTTGCACAATAAATTCAGCTATAGCATGATCATTGACAACTTTAGGGAGTGAAACTCATCAGAGGAAAAGATGCAGATTTTGTTTAAATGACTAGTTCTTAAATTGGTTGGCTAGAAAATCAAGTAAATGGTAAATGTATAGCTTTACAAACAACAGGACGAGACAAAGAGGCTCTGTGTCTGTTATTATTTTAAACTGGTTTTTAAACTTTAGTTTCTTAACTTTCCTTAAATCTACAACTCAACAGCAAGTGCTGCAGCAGTCAGACACTGCATGCATCGTTTAAAGATCAAGATGTCTGGTTAAACATATTGTTTGCAAAGGAAGCACAAGAAAGGGAAAAGTTGTTTGGAAATATTTCACCTTCTTTTCAAATCCAGCCCAGTTTTACTCCAGATTATAAACCACAATATGTGATACTCACAGCTTAAGTGGATTTAAAACCATGTGTCAGTAGGAGTCAGGTCAGTGAACCACCTCTCATTCCTACTTGCAAAGCTTGCCTCCATGTTTGTTTTGATATTGAGCATATCCTCCCCCTGAAAGCACACACCATCACTACTCCTGTGCACAAGCTAACCACTAGAGGGCGATTTTGTGCAGCCGAAGAACCTCCACTGTGTTGTTGTTTTCCTCAGCTCACAGTTTCCATATTAACCACACACACACACACACACACACACACACACACACACACACACACGCACACACACACACACATATGCTAACACAACGGCTTCGTCCAAAGTTGCTGCTGTTGCTGCTGCCCACAAAACACCCTCTCTCTCCTCGGCCAATCAGATCAGTGGTTCATCTCAGGTCCACATATTTTTATGATGTTTAAAAGTATTCATTGGTGTCTATGATGCACTGTTCTTACCTGCAGTGCTATCTTGATGAATATATCTTCCAAACAACAGCAATAAGAGCAGATTCCTGTGCTTGCTGGTTGTTGCAGGACTGTTTGAGATGAAGTGGATGAATGTCTGGTGCATCAAAGTGCTTGTCGTCACCTCCCTGTATGTTTCTGTTTTCGTCGCTGTGCCGCGATCCTTTTTCTCTCTTCTGGCTTGCTTTAATTGCTTCCTCCCTAAATCCTGGAGCAATACATTTGGCCGTCTTTTTTGGGGGGGTTCCTACACATTCTGAAACTTGTGTGTATCTAGAAAAATGTTAAAAGTCAGCGGGATGTTGTTTGATTTGTGGTCATGATTCCCAGGTACCATTTCAGTTATGTACCTCAAAGACACTCTATTTTTGAAACATCATGGGAAGCTTTGTGTGAAGATTGTGTAGGAACCCTGTGCTCCACAGACTCTGCATGCTCTAATTTTGCCTTTTGTCCAAAGTGCCTTGTTCTCTTGCTTCTGCTGACTGTGTAGCCCTTACACACAAGTATCAGATCTTAGCCAGTGTTTAGCCTTACCAGAGAAAAAAGCAAAGAAACCGATTCATTCATTCAGCTCTGTTAGTTAAGTAGATACTGAGGGCATCCAACATGGTCATATTATAGAGTTTACCAGTAATTACAGCAGTGTTTAAAGTCAGTTAGGATCAGGTAAAGCTGCATGCACTACTGACAGATTGTGTAATCACACTGGAAACCTTTTGAAAAGCGACTCAGAGCACCCCTTTTTGATGCTGGATATATGTCTGTTTTCCTGCCAAAATGTAGCCTCAGTCTTTCTTCCTTTCGTTTGAGGCTCTGTGCTGTATGTAATGTGTCTGTTGCCGTGGTAACAGGAGAAGTACCGGCGCGAGCAGGAGAAGCTGAAGGAGGAGTGGGAGAGAGCGCAGAGAGAGGTGGCGGAGGAGGAGAGGAAGTATCACGAGGAGGTGTGTGGCGTGCTGGAGGGCACATGTTGCACCTAATAAGCATTTCTTTGGTGTCTTAAGACCAAGTCAGACAGAATATCTGAAAGTTTTTATTATTATGTGATGAGGTTCATTAAATGTGATTTTGAAGACAGAAGTTGGTTTTTTTTGTCTGATTATCTTTCCCATTGTACTCTTGCTGTGGATAACTTGACCCAGCTCTTCTGTTACAACAGGAGCGTAGGATACTGGAGGAAACCGTGGCCCCTCTGACTCCCCGCTCCTCAGCCCTGCCCTCCCCCAGCCGAGGCGAGGTCTCCTTCACCCCGGCCCCCCAGGACACCATCGTCCGCTCGCTGGCCGACTGGGAACGCAAGCAGGAGCTGCTGGAGAGGCAGTCGGTGAATGTCTTATTCAATGATTTGAGATTATTCGTTGCATTTCTTGTTCGTGGGGGACTCTCTGTGTGAGAAACTGTTGGAGGTTGGGCACAGTGGGGTTTTTTTTTGTGTTTTATTTGTTCGTTCAGCTTACTGTCCCTCTGTTTGTGATTGGACTGCACAGAAGGGGAGCACAGAGAGTGTGGAGTGGAAAAGGAGAGAAAACGACAGGACCAGTGACATCAGCACTGCGGATGACAGCATGAAAACAGCCAGAAGGTTTGTGAACTATCTCAAAAACTGCTTTAAAAAAAGATATCATGGTCTGGCTTAATGGTCACACACACACACACACACACACACACACACACACACACACACACACACACACATTTGAGTGTTAAATTAGCATCAGGTGTCACATGATCAGGGACTTTGCTTCCTGCCAGCCCCCCTTTTGGCAGATACAAATATTTCCAACCCCCACCCCTTACCATGCACATCGTACATGAACATATATCGATAAACACTCTTTGCTAACAAATTCCTATATTTCAGAATTTAACTTAAAATTATCTTCAAATGTTACAGAAAAGAAACTTCAGTGTGACAACAAACTGAAATAACTAACAAGCAGCTTTTTCATAGGAAGCAATTAAAAGTGATACTGAAACATGAAACGTCCACTTTTTTAAGATGTTACAGTCACTACTTAAAACATATATTTTTTTTTTAAACCTGACTCTCTGATGATGAACAGCTCATTTAAAATCTGTGGCTGTGAGGCCGCCGCTCTCACTTCATTTTCAATGTCCAGCTGTGATCTGTATTTTGTGTTGATTGAGTAGACTCCATGTAGGAAGGAGTGCGTCTCTCTTTATTACTCGCCGTTGCACACAGGTTAAGCTGAAGGCGAGATGTGACTCGTCATATTTTCTTGTCTTTGTTTTAGTAGTTATGACGTCGGGGGCAGATTCATTGTCAGCCTTATGATTCACAAAATGAGCCATGCTTTGCTCACAGGTAGTGCAAAACACTGTGGCTTGGTTTAATTTAGCCTTTTCTGCGCCTCTCCCTATCATAACATCAGGAATCAGTGATGTGGTGCATCATGTGTTTTCACCATACTCTGTTCAGATTGCTGTGCGTCTGACACTTTTAACTACGGCCTGTATTCTTGCTAGAATACCATCACTATCAGCACTGTTATTTCTCAGTTGAGATTATGTAGCGGTACAAAAATAAACAAGAAGAATTTATCTTGATATTGTTTTTTGGTTTCCTCAGCTCGGTGAGTCAGAGCGTCAGTCAAGCAGAAACGTTCTCTCACAGTTTGCAGAACGGACAAAAACTTCCCCAGGCGGCGACCAAAACCTCGACCCCGGTGAAGAAACAACAGCAGGCCACAGCGGACAGCAGCAAGCCCGGCCGGCCAGCAGGGGACAGGAGGTGTGTGAGAAACAGTTCTGCAGCAAATTCTGTTTGGGGTTTTATTTCTGTTGATCCAAAATTCAGTCCCTTTCAAATGTTACAACTATTGTCCCAGGAGAAGTGTTTCACTCATACAATGTAAGGTATTAAACACAACCAGGCACACATGAAGAACCAGTATGTACTCATTATGACAACACAGGGTTTATTTTAAGCTGCAGTGTTTCTATCATGGCTGCAACACATTTCTTTAAACTATAACTCCAAACCTTGTTTTAATCAAAACTCTTTTACATGTCTGTCCTTGCCCTCAAGTATCATCAAACTGTTAATTTTTCATTAATTCCATCCACATTCAGCACGTCTTTAAATGCACATTTGAAATAAATACTAGAGCTTTAGAAAGAGTGGATCTAGAGTAACACCTTCAGTTCACCTGTTTGGCCAGCAGGTGGCATCTTGTACCATTATTTCACCTTCACCGTCTTCACCAACATGAAGAAACAATGCTCAGAGATAAGAAGAGTTTATAGAATCAAACATTTCAGACACACGTAACACAGCATTATAAAGAATAAAGTAAACAATGATTTGTTCCAAACATCATTAAGCAGGGTTTAGGTTGTCCTGGCTCTGATTGGTTTGCGTCTGACACCGGCAGCCAATAAAGAGTCGCTGTAGCTGTGAGTCATCATCGTGTTGCATGTTGCTGTCCATTTCCAGGATCGGTTCCATTGATAATAACTCGGGACGCAGCGCATCAAAAGCCCCCGCACCATGTCCACCACCTCCAGACACACTGCCTCCAGCGCCCAACAGGTACCGCATCACAAGCAGCCCGCATGGAGGGAGGGAGGGAGGGAGGGAGGGAGGGAGGGGGAAGGGGCTGTTCATTTCTGCATTGTCATTTTCTGCTTTGCTGCCTCCATTGATCCGACCACATCATGACATATATCACTGAAGCTACGACCATTGAATGCAGTAGGAACTATAATTCAGTATATGGACTTTTGCATTTTATTTTATTTTACAGTGAAGAGCACATTGGCAGACAAAATATGTCAGAAAATGTCTCCACGATCATAAAATAAAGAAATACTAAAATGTATGTTATTAAAATAACACACAGAAGACACAAACGGGCATAAACCCACCGAGCTTTGCTCAAAACAAACGGTCGTTAATCAATAGAAATACAGACAGACAAGCTTGGAGACAAAACAGAGGACGTCCACAGAAGAAGCCACCTGACACTCTGCATGTAAGATGATGAAGTGCACCACCTCACTTAATAGAATTTAATTTAAAGTACATGTAAATGCATTGTTAACAGTGTCTGTGTCAAGGAGAGGGAAAAGAGACACATGCAGCAGAACATGTAGATCAAGATATATTTACTGTGAAGGGGAGCTGCTACATTACTGTTTAAAGGAAGAACGTGTGACTGTTTGATCCAGTAGGTGTCGCCCTTGAGCACCAGCATGAAACCAAAACAACCTCCGCTCTCCTCCAGCAGCACACCTCCAACCCCCCTCCACTCACATCGCAGGAAGGAGTTTTCAATTAGAACGCACCGTAATTAAGCTCCATTAAGCGGCGGACAAAATTGTCTTCTCTCTAGTCCTTGACTAAAACAGCTTTTATACACAATGCCGTCCCGTCCATGTGAACATGATGTAAACACGGGTCAGACAACAGTACAGCCAGCAGGACTCGAGCTTCTCACTCATTGTAGACAGTCATGACTCAGAGAGATATTTACAGGATATATTTGATTTCTGCGATATTTATGTATAACATGTTGCACATTCTTCCTTAAAGAGAACTGAGGTGTGATTTAGTTTCTCTGTATTGACATCACTTCTTTATCTCACTTCCTGTCTTTCTCAGTGGTCCAGTACAAATATACATTTTCAAGCGGTTTCTTCTTGAGAGCTGCTGAAACTCTTTTTTTTCACAA